>NC_056733.1:1802341574-1802376574 GCF_019279795.1 Protopterus annectens | reverse complement strand
AAAACTGATAAAGCACAATAATGTGACATTTAAGACTTATTCATTTTATTTTATTTTACATTTGTTTACCAGGAAACAATAGAAATAAGTAATGTTCAGGAAATAAAGAAAATCTGCATACAGTAATAAGGAAAATTATATAGTGAAATAAAAATACAGCACAACATGTCAGCAAGAAAAGTCAGTACTATATACAGTATTACATGATCTGCACAGTATTTTACAGTAAAATATAACATTGTTACTGTTGCTCAGAGCGTGTGCACGTACCTTTAAGAAGCATTTCCAGATGTAAGCACAGGCATATAAATAGTGAGCATGTGCAGGCAGCAGTGCCATTTTGAGAGAACAGCCAGAGTGTTAACATGTATGAGTGCGGTAGTCAGTCTATTTATAAGTTTATTTAAGTTTAAGTTACAAAGCCTTATTCCTGATATGTTTGCGTGTAATAAAGTTGCTTGAACTGAACCCACGAATGTTCGTCTGTTTTATCCTGACCAGACGAGCCACAGTTACAGTCCTAATGAAAGACATGATTCCTAAACAGTCCATTTGGGAGTATTTCAGAATTAAGTAAAGTAGTAATACCTGGGTTAATAAAGAGGAAGAGGGAATAGAACGCAAAGGAAGGAAAACAGTGAGTGGATAAGGCGTGGAAGCGTACAGTGTGGATTAGAAGGTATAGAGACAGTAAGTATTGAAAGGTCAATCTTGTTGTAGTGCAGGAGCACAGCCAGTTGTTTGTTAGGAGTCCCGTAAGAAGTAACTTCAAATTGGAAGTATTAGTGATGTTTTGAATGTGTTGGGGAATGGAATTCCATTTTTTGGATATCTGTTAGAGAAGAGAAAATCCCCAAAACTATTGTTTTTCTTAGTGACTTTTAGAAGACGTTTGTCAGAAGATCTCAGTATTCTAACATTACTGTATTCCTGAATTAAGTTTTTGAGTGTAGGGCAGTTATTGGGTTTAGGAACTATGGAATGGGCAAAGTTTAGCTGGTTCAGGGATGAGTGATTAGGTAGTTTGATCCAGTTTAGCTTGTGAAAGGCAGAGCAGTGGTGAGATCCATAGGGATGATTGTTGGCAAATGTTGCTGTAACATGACCTCTAATTTGCAGAAAAAAACACCAAAAGGTAAACTTTTGAAACAAGAAACACCATAGCAGGCTCCAAACCTTTTGTATAGTCAAGAATATATGAAATAACTGTTGAAATATCACAGCACAAACGATTCCACAAGAAGTTCAGGCTCCAAACCTTTTTTAATAATCCAGGATATATGAAAAAAACTGTTAAAATGCCACAGCACAAACAATTAAACAAAGACGTTAAGCACTTTCACTTAGGTCTATCCCAAGCTTCATCAGATCCATCTGATGATCCATTAGATTGGATTCTTACAAACTCTCCACATCTCGCATACAAAGCAGGAACCCTCCCTGATGATCTAAGCGATCACTTACTCACTTATATCATCAGACACAAAACTAACATATCTAACCCTACTACTTATCGTACAATCCGGACTAAAAAATTCTTCAACCCTGAACTTTTCCAGCTTGAACTCAAACACTGCGAATGGTCACCACTAAAAACACTCCCCCTAGATAAAGCAGTTGACTACTTTAATTCCACATTCTTATCCAGCCTTAACCAACATGCCCCTGTACGCTCTATTAGAAGTAACAGTAAACCTGCCCCATGGCTCACCAAAGCAACTAGACAGAAAATTCTCCTTAGAAACAAATCTTGGTCAAAATGGCACACTACCAGGAATCCAACGGACCACCAAACCTTTAGACAACTTAGGAATACTACTAAAAAAGCTATCCTGCTAGATAAAAAAAACTTTTATATCCAACTACAACAAACTAACCAAAGAAATCCACAAAAATTTTGGTCCGGCATCAACAAACTCCTACACCCAGGCCAAACTATTACACCTATCCCACAAGGCTCTAACCCAGATAATCCAACACAAACTGCCAATGCCTTTAATTCTTTCTTTACAGATACCATTCAAACACTAGCTAAGCAATTATCTCCAACTTCCCCTAATCTTACCACCTCTCCAACTTACCCTATTCCATTATTTCAGCTAAAACCTGTTCCTACATCCTTCATTTGCTCTCTTCTAGAAAAACTGAAACCTACTACCCCCACTGCTGACCATCTACCTGCTGAATACCTGCAAAAAGGTGCCAAAGCCATAGCCCTCCCCATTTCCATACTTATAAACAGAACTATAACCGAAGGAAATATCCCATCTATCTGGAAAATCTCACACATCATCCCCCTACATAAAGGTGGTAACTCCATTGACATTTCAAACTACAGACCAATAGCCTTACTCTCTCCACTGGCAAAAATAATGGAAAAATGTGTCCATAAGCAACTACTCACCCATCTAATTGATAATAACTTACTTGCCAACTGTCAACATGGATTTAGACCTAACCACAGCACCACCACAGCCCTACTCTCCTTCACAGACTTTATAAATTCTAACCGTAATAACAATACCCTTTCCTCTTCTGTCTTCATTGATTTATCTAAGGCTTTTGATATGGTTAACCACCAGCTCCTTATTGAAATACTTAAATCTCTTTCTTTTGAAACTTTAACATTACAATGGTTCAAATCCTACTTAGAGAATAGACAACAAGCAGTACTATGGGAAAGCAACCTATCTTCTCACTTCCCTATTTCCCTTGGTGTCCCCCAGGGCTCCATTTTAGGCCCATTGTTATTTTCCATTTTCATTAATGACCTCCACCTAGCAATTCCACATGCAACCTGCATTCAATATGCAGATGACTCCACCATTATTTGCTCAGCTAATACTTCTACCGAGCTACAATCCCTTACACAAAATGCATTTAATACAGTTGAACAATGTTTTTTAAACCGTTGCCTTCTACCCTAAAAAAACTAAACTCCTACTTTTTACTCCTACTCGTAGGTCTGCCCCTCTTCACTTCACTCTTACATCCAACAATGGCACTCTCATATCTCCTGACACAACCACCAAACTTCTTGGAATAACCATAGATAATCTAAACTTTGGCACTCATACTAACATCACTATAAAAACAGTAAATAATAAACTGGGATCCCTTTACAGAATCAAACCTTTCCTTACTCCTTCAACCAAAATTGCTATAGCTAGAACTCATTTAATCACTACCTTACTCTATACTTCACCCATATACACCAATCTCTCAAGAAACAACCTAAGCAAACTTGCTACTACCTATCACAGCATTGCTAGATTTGCCACAGGATCTCCTTTTAGAACACATCACTGCAACAACCTAAAACAACTAGGATGGCTAGAGCTTCATAACCAGATACTATCTCAACAACTCACTATTATCCATAAGAGCTTGTACTTCCCCACCTATACACCTATACTGACTACTCTCATTACCCCCTACAACAATCTTAAGAACCTACGCTCCTCTAATAAGCCACTTATTACTATCAACAAATCCAACAACTCAGCTGGAGATTCACTGTTCTCTAACTCTGTAGGCAAACACTGGAACAGGCTTCCCTCTGAACTTCTATTTCTGACCTCCATAAGACTCTTTAAACTAAAAATAAAACAATTTCTCAGTACTCACTGGCTTTGTCCTTGTACTAACCCTGACTAACTGTCTTCTCTGCTCCTAACAAGAGTATATTCTACCTACTTACATCCTCTTGCTGCTTCCTATATATCTTTATTTCACTGTATCATATGATACATTTGTATAATTTATCAACTGTATATACTTTTTTATCCTGCTTGCAATTGAAAACAACTATTTTGTTTTTATATGTATTGCATTGCATATCACCTCATCATGAGCTAGGTATGCTTGTAATGACAACTGTACCTAATCTGTATGTCTGTAATCTGTTTAGACCCTTTTTAACTACCGTTATAATTCTTTGAATTTGAGATAATTAGTTATATATTGTGTCTGTGTATGGCTGTAACTGCTTAGAGCTATTTTACTACTGTTATACTTCTTTGAACTTGTGATTATTTTTTACTGTATAAAATTATCTGTGTTGGAGCTTTTCTCCCCAGGCCTCTACTGAAAATGGATTTTATTCCAGTTAGACTAGCCCGGTCAACAAATGCAAAATAAAATAAAATAAAATAAATAAATAAATCAGAACATGGAATAAAATCAATCAGCCACTTTTAAACAAATTCAAAAATTGTCAGCCAATAGTACCATCTCATGCATAATTAATTAAATAAATTCATTCCCCTGCATTATTTAAAGACATAGTAAACTATATGATGAAGTAAACCCTTGTGTTAAAACAGTAGCAACCAAAGTGAATATACATATTCTAGCTTCCATAATAAAATACATGCTGTCATGAGTCCTTGTTTTGAAACAATAACAAACAAAATGAATGCAGATATGCTTTCCTGTTCTAAAGTTTAGCTGCCCTTAATTTAAGGACACTGTTAATCTTAACATGATCATTCAACATGACTTTAATTTGTTCATTTCAGATTTTCAGTGGTTAGTGAAAATGGGTGATGAGTATAGAAGGGTGGAGAGGAGGTGGGTCCTGGCTATAGAGCGTCAGGCATTGTTAATAAGGTATGGTGTGACTCTATAAAGTATTCCAAGCTTTATGTTGACCTTTCTGATGGATAGTGCTATTTGTTTAGCCAGCTGTAGGCAGTTATCTGTTGTTACCCCAAGGAGTTTGGTGTGTTCTACAAGTCTGATTTTCATTTTGTTGGAGGAGTGTATAGTGAAAGGGGGAAGGAGGTTCTGTGTTTTGGTATTGGAGAATAGCATTAATTTTATTTTGTTAGGGCAGATAGTTTTCTATATTTGTGAAGGATTTTTGGGTTCTTTCTAGGAGTTCTGGTAGGGATGGAGCTGAGCAAATAAGGGTTGAGTCATCTGCGTATTGTACAGTAGTGGCCATTTGGATGGCTGTCCAAAGTTTGTTTGCAAAGATGGTGAAAAGTAGTGGACCAAGGATTCTGTCTTGTGGCACTCCAACTGAGACTGGTAGTAGGGTACAGAGTTCGTTTTGCCACTTGACTCCTTGTTGTCAGTCAATTAAGTAACTATGGAACCAAGATAGAGCCATATGGGAGAGGTTTAGGGATGCTAGTCCCCTGAGTAATTTTTGGTGTGATATCACATATCGAATGCCTTAGATGTGTCTAGAAAGATGGAAGGTACATGGTGACCCTTGTTTCTGAGCTCATTCATAGTGTGAAACTCATTAAAGCAGTTGTGGTGCTGTGCTTGGGTCTAAAGGCATGTTATGCCTTTCTAAGTAGTCATACATGTATGCATTTTTCAAGAATTCTGGCCAGTGGTGGGAGTATTGCTATTGGTAATAAATTTGAAAAGTCAGTGGAGGAGCCACCTTTGTGCAAAGGAAGGATGAGAGATTTTCCAGAGCTTAGGGATGTATTGTTCTGATATGGATCTGTTGATAAGGAGAGAGTTGGGATAAGACATGGATTCTGCTGCCAGTTTGAGAAATTCATTTGGGAGTTGGTCAGCAGCAAGTGATGTGTGTTTTAGTTTTAGAAGAAGTGTTATGATGGCACTGGTTTGTATTGGTCTGATAGAAAAGGAACAGGCTAGGTTCTGAATTAGACAGTATTAATGGAGATGTATTGTTGTCATTTTCTGTGAGGGACTGTATTGAATTTATGAAGTGCGAATTAAACTGAGATACTATTCTTTCTTTAGTATTTATGGTGGCAGGAAATGGTATAGCTGTTTTACCAGGATTGAGGAGTTGATTTAAGGCTGCCAAGAAGTTTTGGGAGTTATTTTGCTGATTTATTGGGTTGAAGTGTGAAAAGCTTTTTTATAATTGTTGATTTGATTTTTGGCATGGTTTCTAATTTGTTGATATGATTCACAGCAGGTTTTGTTTTTGGTCTCTTCATATTAAGACCAGGCTCTGTCTCTCTGTTTGAGGAGTTGCATGGTAACCTTAGTTAGCCATGGGAGCTTCCTTGTTTAACCCAGGTCTTCCTAAGGGGTGCTTGAGTATTTAGTATATCTAGGAAAGTATTATTGAAGTATTCAACTACAGAATCCATGTAGAGGTGTTTTCAGGGGTGGGGTCCAGTCACATTGTTTAAGAAGTGAATTGAAGGTTTCAGGAAGATTTTTTTTTTGCCACAAACATGTTTAAATATGATGTTTTTATGAGAGCTTGTCCTATTTATTTATAGTAAACTACTTGGCAATTTTATGGAATAATATACCTATTTAAATTTGTCAGTCAACTACTTCAGATAGTTCTGAAAAAAGTATTGATGCCTGGGCAGGAGATATTAATTTTGAACCTTATACTACGGAATCAGTGTTCCTTGTCCGTCAGTTGGCCCGAACACTATAAAAGTGACCTATTTACAATGACAAATTCATTTCCCTTTAGAAACTACTTGTCCACTTAACAAGAGAAAGGGGTATGTTTTTTTTCTTTGCCTTCAGCATTTTATCCACTGGAGGCTGCTGGCTAGTGGTAGAAAGGCCACTCATATAATACATGGTGAATGCAGTTTGGCATATTCATTAAGTATTAAGCATGTCTCAGTAGCCATTCCCTGACATTGTTATTTTCATTTTCTTTAATTAGTAATGGTTGCTTTTTGTTTATTTACCACCAGAGCAGATTTGCAGGAAGTCCTGACCTGACATCATCACTATGCTTGTCTGTGATCCTGACCTGACATCATCACTATGCTCATCTATAATCCTAATCTGACATCATCACTATGCTTGTCTCTAATCCTGTCCTGACATCATCATTATGCTTGTCTCTAATCCTGTCCTGACATCATCACTATGCTTGTCTGTAGATAGGGTAGGAAGAAGCTGGGTTCTTCCACATACAAGGGGAGAGCCAGATCTGGGAAAGCAATATTTTTGCTCCTTAACCAGATCAAAAGTATAGCACCAGACACCAAAAATGCTAACTATACCTCTGTTTGTTGCTTCATTAAGTTAATACATTCTGGAACCATCATTGTAAATTATTTCCCTCCCAAATACAGTTCCAATTAATGGTAGGGACAATTTACAATTTTCTACCACTATATATATGTTTCTTTTTCTAGATATCTGCTTGATAAGCTCTTCAGAGGTAACAATAATCAATATCCCGTTCACAGACGCCACTTCACATTAAGCTGCACAAAGTGTCATTCATTAAACTCGCGCCAACTGTGGAACTCTCTCACCTGTACTGTACGTAATAACCCATTTTATCCTCTTCCAAACTCTTATCAAATGCAATCTTTATTGATTCAGTGCAATGCTACTGCTTTCTACACTTCTGTAAAATCTTTGTTTCACTACTACACAGTTAATCTAACAAGTATATGTTTAATCTATAACAAAGTATACTTCTAGCAGTTTCTTCTCATATAAATAGTTGTCCCTAGTTTTATGAAGTGTGTACTACACTTTCCATGTCTACAAACCTATGTTATCTTAGAGTAGAAGTGTTACAATTAGTGCAAATATCTGTAAATGCCAGGTAACTTTCATCAATACTACTCTCTTTCTATAATCTACTGTACACATTTGTAATCATTGTTCTTTCTGCCAGGATACCAAATGGTGTTACTGTTTTTCATTTTACCATCTCAATGCCTGTTCTTGTATATGCAGAGCTAGATTTCTGTGGTTACTAAGATATTTGATATGTGTAATGCTATCCATACATGCATGTCAGGGAGCTTATTATAAATGCTCTGTAAGTTGAAGTGGTATATATGTAGGCCAGACTGTGGCACTGCGAACGAGGTGATAGTGATGTAGGAGCTGTTGGAGATATGTTGTCTGATGCCTGAATATGCTGAGTTGGGCCTAGGTTTCCATGGAATTCTCCTCAAAACTTCATGGTTATGGAGGTATGATTGTATGGGTAGAGGCATTTTTGCTTGATTTTAGGTTTAATACCTAATTTGTGAGAAAATACCTGTTGCTTTTGATAATTGTGATTATGTAGTTGGACGTGAGTGCTGATAGGGTGTAATTGGAAGATATATAGAATGTTAAATGCAATTAAACTGCAGTTGATGTAAAGTAACTGACTCCTTCTGCCATAAAGCAGATGTAATATAATGCAAATCTGATAAAACATAATCCAAACTGTGATCTGCCTAAACATCATCTTGTAATCCAGACGTATTTTGTAACATCTGTGTGATCCTTTTAACACTTTAAATTTACTGGTTTGTCTGCATTTTTCCCATTAACACAAATTTGCTTACGGTTGTGTAATGTTATGTAACTGTATACAGGCATGGTCTTCATTTATATAAAAATCTCATCAAAAGCTCTTTATTCTTTTCCGTACATGACTATAAGTTTGGATAAGCAGGGAACACTTGTCAAATGCACTCCAGTAAGAACACTATAGTTTTGGTGAAGCAGAGTAATTAATAAATTGCTGATTAAAAATTACAATTAGAAGGTGATTACCGTGTGTCTGGCATGCAGCTGACTGAAAAGAACCAGATATTCCAGAGCATTAAATGTTTAAGATACCAATGTGTGTGTGTGTGTGTGTGTGTGTGTGTGTGTGTGTGTGTGTGTGTGTGTGTGTGTGTATATATATATATATATATATATATATATATATATATATAAAACCTTCCAAATACACACATATATATATTTATAGTAACTTCAAGATTGCACAACCTCAGAGAAAAGGGAATAAAGGTTAAAAAAAAGAAACAGTACCACTCACCTTCTCTGTCTTGATACAGGTCCAAGAGTAACTAAAATACAGAAAAAAACCCCAAAAAAATCAAATGTAAAATCCACATTCCTTTAACAGCTCATTCTGGATTAACACTGATGGCTCCCACTGCTTTGTGAGTAACCAGTGTATAGATCCCTAACTTCAATAAACATGACTAAATCTAAAGCAGGATGTAACTTGTACAGCTACCACCCCCTCTATTGAATGGAAGAAACTTCCCCTTGAAATTAGAACACACACGCATCCCAAACAATTTAAACTAACTCTAAAAGATTATTTTAACAGGAAATGGATCTGCCAATGCTCAAACCCTCCTTGAAAACTCTCGACTTCACATTCCCTAATTAGAGCCTTCCTCTTCATTATACTTGTACTGTATCCTTTTTGATAAACAAAAAACAAAAAACGTTTTTTTACTCCTCTGTTGCTGTTTTATATTAAGTGCTATTTTTTTTTAAAATTATGGCTATAATCTAACTGTTTTTAACATTTTATGTACTTAATATTTGTATGATGACTAAAGGTAACCTCTAAACTTTCAAAAAATGCCATTTGTATAATATCTGTAATCAATGACTAAATGTTATATGTATGTACTGGAGATTTTCTCCGTGGGCCTCTGCTGAAAAAGGGCTTCAGCTCAGTCAGACATTCCCGGTCAACAAATGTAAAATAAATAAATGACATAACAAAAGTGTAGTCCTCTCACCTCTCAGTTTCCAGTGTCTGAGGAAGAACTTTATTATTTCATATGTTGGAGCCTGGCAACTTCAAGAAGTAAAATGGAAAAAAAGAGAAGAGACACATTGGAATGGTGGGGGCTAAAATGTAAACAATTAAGTGAAGTAAAATATTTAGATAAGAAAGCTTATGTGAAATCTTTTTGTTGTAATACTGCTACGGTGCAGTTTTGGTCAATGCAGGTACACTGAGTCAGTGTTCAGTGCATCCTTTAGCAGTGTAGGCAGAGCTTCATCTGTCTCTATAACACCGTGCTGCAGAAATGTGACTGACTTTCAGTTAGCATGTGTACAGCTTTGGTTAACTGGCCACATAATAACTTTGTTAAGCTAATTCATTTTGTGGTATTTCAGACTAATGAGTGCCTAGCTTAGTGCTGGGTGAGCATCTATCTGGTCTCCGGTGAATCATCAAGGTCTCACAATCAGTCACGTTGTAAACTTTCAAAACACAGAATAAGTCCAAGCAGTCAAAAACATTTTCAGTTTAAGAATATAGCACTTTGTTGGAAAGGAAGAAGGTAATAAAGCAGAAGAAAATTAAGTACTTCCGTAAAATTTTATGACAGTTCATTCCCACTAAAGTTGTTTTAAACACACTGTTAATTCAAAGAGAATGTTGTATCTGCACATAAGCAGGCAAGCAATCCATGGAGTGAGCTAATGAAGCATGTTACTCCTATTATCAGTCAAAAAAAGTATGAGTGTGAATGTTTAACTATTTATGATTATGGCAGCTCCTGACTTAAAGAAACAACTTTTCAAAAAACCCAAGTATTGACATTGCAGCTTGGACAGTGAACTTGCTCTGTTTTATCTGATAAAAGCTTCTAATCCCTGTAGATAGGATTATTGGAGCATATTGCAGGCTAAATGGATTTATAGCATGAATATTCATCAAACTGTCATACAAATCTCAGCATGTGGAAAACGCTTCTGAAATCTAAACAGCTTTACCACACACTATGAACAGGTTTAGTGCAGATTTTTTTTAATGGTAGCTTTTTGCATGAATATGCAGCAAACCTGCACATTTGCAGTAAATAGCAAAAGACTTCTGCTTGTCTTGCTCCCATTAGCAATTAATTGAAGATTATGTATTTACTTCTTTGTTAAAATTGTACTACTGTAGTGTAGTACTACTTAATTATGTGATACAAGGAAGAAGCTTGAGATAACAAGGCAAAAAATAACCTTGCAATTCTACTGAAACAGAAGTGTCATTGTACACTTTCAGAAAAAGGCTATGTTCTGAATCTAAAGTCCATGCATACTAGAAATTGCATGTAAAATAATGCCTTTGCTGAATAGGTGAATTCAGTAAAATGATTATAATAACATTTAATAGCTAAACCTTCTCAGTTGAACATCTTGCTCAGTTGCATAGATTAGTATGCATTCAGTAATAGGAATACTAGTCATCTAAAAGAAAAAAGTAATCATGATTCATTATTCAGTATTTCATAGGCTTTTATTATAGTACACTGTAAGAATTTGCATAAATTAATAATCCATTCTGCACCATATCATTATGGCATTTGAATTGTCTTCAGTGTTCACTGCAAGTGTGTATCCTACATAGTATTAGCTGAGAGTGGAGTTTAATTATCAGAGCTCCTCTCCTCTTTATTTTTTACTTGACCTGCAATTCTCATATTTAGCAAAGCAAGTTACACTGTAGAGAAAAAAAAGATATCAAAACCCTAAAATTTAATGGAGTAAGCTGAGATGTAGTTTTCTAGAAGACATGGGATAAATCATGGTTTTGTTTCTGAGCTGTGGTTTTCAGACATGTGGTTAAAGTTTAGCTTCCTTTATAGAAAGTTCAGACATTTGCATGTGGATTACAACAAAGAGGATGTCCACATACTACAAATATGCAATGAGTCAAAGCTGACCATATACACCTGGGGTGACATGAGGCTTTGCCACACAGGTAAAAGTCGGTCTGCTGTATTTGCTAATGCAGTTTTGTTTTGATAGGAATTATATTTACAAAGCTACTCATTCTGTCATATTCAAGAGGAATATGTACTGATCTGTTGCCGTATGTGTGTGTGTGTGTGTGTGTGTGTGTGTGTGTGTGTGTGTGTGTGTGTGTGTGTGTGTGTGTGTGTGTGTGTGAGTTTATGTATGTAAAATTTGTGTGTGTGTATGATATATGAGTTCCAGTAAAGGGGGTAGCTGTTTCTGTCAGGGTTGAAATTCTTACTGTGATATATAGATGAACCAAAGTCTTATCAATTTTAATACCAAGAACCTAGGTCACTTAATCAGAATACATTGCTATTTAACACTGCTTCCTGTGAACTGAAATGCTGGTAACAGCACTGAAACAGTACTTTCAAGAAGCAATCTGTGTGACAGGATTTGCACCCCACATCTTCTATGCAGAAGTCTGTTCCCCATATATTCAGCTTAGTAGCATTAACTGACGCTGTAACACATTGTAGGAAGAAGCTTTCATCCTGTTTACTGGCCCTCTCTTTTTCATTCATAAGATCCGCAATCATGCTCCTGTCCCTGCTGCCCTTTCATCAGTCTTGATGCAGTGTCCTACTCCTACTCTGGTGTGAGTAAAGCCAGGTCAGCCAGCCCAGTTAGGTGAAGCATTAATGTCCAAGTTATCTCACTATCGCAGATCATGCTGCTGCTAGTTGTGATGCATTGTTACACGTAGTATCAAACAAAAATACTTTAATTCAATAATATAAGGCCAGATAAAAACATGAAGTGAAGTAAGCCAGAATGCAACATGCTGCTTGTTTACTGCAATATATAGTGCATTTACAGTTTGTGTTTCTTGGAGCCTGTGCTTCTAGTCACTTTACAAGGCATGATTTCCCAGCACTGTATTAAACAGTCCATCGATCTTCGGCTGGAGCTCCTTCTGTGCAGAGTCTGCATGTCCTCCCCGCGGTCGAGTGAATTTAAAGACATGCAGGTTGGGTATGTCTTCTTTGAATGTTGGGTGCCAGGCTGGCAACTCGACACCGTAAAAAATTCCCTGCCAGTCATTAGTGGACTGGAGTTCCACTTTGACAATCCCTAACCGGGAAAAGCCAAAAGAAAACTGAGGATTTATGAAAATCTGAGAACAAGTCAATCAAAAATTCTTAAGTGGAGTCATTTTAATTATTTTCTTTCACTCTCTCTTGGTTCTTTTCTTCTTGCTCGTTTAAAAGGTTTTTCTTACTAGTGCATTACTGCCTTAACAAAAGAAACTAATCAGTTTGGTTGAACCATAATATAATGACTTCATTCATTATTTTAGATTGAAAAGCCTGAGTCAAAAATCCTAAAAAGAACAGTAGTGAGAAATGAGAAGCACTCCACTGCAGTCTTGCACACTCACACAGTGTTACTTCAATGCATTTTTAAAATAACAGTATAACTCCAATGGCAAAGGAACGTCAGGCAGGAGCAGACATTGTTAAATATGAACTTTAATAGGTACGAAATACAATAAAATACAACTAGTAAATCAAGCGCTTTCGCCTGGTTCATACCAGGCTTTGTCAAGATGCCTGTCTGGAGTATTTTTCTAGCACCTGTTTCAGTAGTCCAATCCATGGGTCCATGGCTCTCTCTGTGAGAGGAAAAGACAATGCAACATTCCCTTTACTTATCAAATTGGCCCCTTACTCTCCTCCTGGTGGCCTTTTTCAGTGTAAGATCAATACCCAAGGATTCTTTTTCTGATCTCTTCTTATCAGTTCTACTGTACCCCAAATGACTGCTCACACTGGGATTGTTGTGGTGTATGCATAGTGTCTCACTTGAACCACAGCAGCCACCCTCTGACAAACTAACTTTTCTAGGTTATTCCTTGTAATTTTCTTCCAAGCAATACTTTTACACCTGTTCCTGTGCTTCATTGAACAGGTTGATCCTGTTCTCTCTTGGGATATGTCTGAGAGACTTATTGAAAAGTATTAAATCAAGGACTTACCTCTACACTGTCTCTTTAGGTTCACATGTAATTCAATTATAAAACTGGATCAGGATTTACTGACAGCTGCTTCTGCCAATGAACTCATGTTGGTTGCCATCTTGAAGATTACTCTTCACTTGGAACATTGTTAGCTTTCTACTCAGTATGCCTTCCACGATTTCCTGTGCAATTATTTTTAAACTAACAAAATTGTTTGTCCCCAGAATATTCCTGCTGTCTCCAATAATATAAGGGTGTCAGTCATGCTGTCCTTATGGTCCCAGATACTTCTACAATAGCCAGCGATTTTTATATTTACTTATTTACTTTTTGTTTATCAGGAAAGTTTATCTCAAGCATGCAAGGCCCCTTTTTCAGTGGATGCCTGATGAGAAAATCTCTACAATAATACAAACAACAATGTGAGTTCACACTTATAAAATAAAGGAATTGGTAGTGTAGTATAGATTCAAAGAAGTTCTAAATATAATTCAATATAGCATTATAATACAGAAATAAATAATGAAATTGAGATAAATATTAAAACACATTAGATGATGGCAGAGCTCCTAGGCAATGGCACTATAAAAATGAGTTGTTATAAAATATTAGAAGAGTGCATTTACAGGAGAATACAGAGAGATTAAGTGCAGGATGAGTAATGTAGAAAAATGGTAATACTAATACTGTATTTAACAGCTTTACGTTCTGATAAGAAAAGAAAAATGTTGTTTCATGAACTAAGAAAATATTATGGAAGGCAGGAGATTAGAAGGATGGAGAGTAATAGGCCAGCCAGGAGGTTAACCACTTTGGCACAGGCAGGATTTAAGGAGGTGAGATTTTACATGATGCTTAAAGGCTTACATAGTCGACAACTGTCTATATTCTGGAGGGAGACTATTCCACAACCTAGAGACCTGGTCTGAATGTAAGCTATCCCCATGAGATTTCAAAGAATTACTCTGGATGGTGAGGTATTTTTCAGTGGAGCTGAGGACGTGCTTGGCATGTATTACTTGATAACAGAACTGAGAGTTAGACAATTATTGGAATGGATAAGACGTTGGTAACACACGCCTGACAGTAATGCACATTTATTTAACAAACAAAAAAAGGTAAGCGCTTTCACGGATCAACTCCGCTTCCTCAGACTAATAGAAAAAAAAAACAGTGAAAACACTCTTTTAAGTAATTCAAATATAACTGTTGCCAGTCAGAATGAAGTATTAATTAAAACATTCAGCATTGTCTTTCTTAAAGGTATATACTTAATTCTATGATGCAAGATACAAATCAATGCTAAAATATAAATATTTATATTTTAGCATTGATTTGTATCTTGCATCATTGAAGCGGAGTTGATCCGTGAAAGCGCTTATTTTTTTTGTTTGTTAAATAAACATGCATTACTGTCAGCCATGTGTTACCAACGTCTTATTTATTCTACATTTGGTCGTTTGCTTGTACGTTAGATACTTTATTCGGTGTTGAGAAATTTTTTGCTTTCGCTACAAATTATTGGAATGGCACAGGATTTGGTTGGTGGTAGTAATTTGGAAATAGTTTAAATGATTATAAAATCCCATCCACTTGTTATTTTTAATGTAGTGTTGTGCTGAGTTCTTTGGGAATGCTTGCTGCAAAACTGTCCTCTTTTTCAAGTTGGCTATTTGAGTGGCACAAAGGTTAGTGAAGATGGAAGAGGCATATAGTGAGCTCCATAGAAGATAGACCGTATCAGTGTGTATGTAAACGGCCTCTACTGTCAGACCACATCACATATGTAGGTGCTCCAATATTTCTCTTTAATGCTGCCATGCCATGCAATTAAAATAGGACAGTTATAAGACTGGATCCACGAGTAAGGGTAGAATTTATTTACCGATTTCTTATTATCTGCATAGCAGGTTATCCGTGCATTCTTTTCAGCCAAAACCCAAGCCCGAAGAACAATGAATGAAACCAGACAGTGACCAGAAAACAGGCTTAAACCACATACCCCAGAATTGTTATATACAGATTTTACGACTGAGCTGGCATGCTGAAAGCTCCATACACGCAATGACTGGAGACCAGGATTGAACCTCAGGCCCTGGAAATGTAATATGGAGATTTTACCACTAAGAAACTGTGTTGCAAGCAGTAGAAACTGAAATATTAATTTTCTGAAATATTTTTCAAAATACAGACACACACACATATATGTGCATGCATTCTCCCTAATTTTGGTATGATATTATCACAGGAATTGTCATATTATCATGTATTCTCCAATTTGTAACTGACTCAAATGGCTATAAATTGAAGTAACACACTGCACAGCTCAGGCTTAGTTAAATTATGCCCCTTGTTCATTTTGCACAGCTATAAATTTCAGCAATAGTTTCTTGAATAGACTAGGTTTCCATTAAAAATAAGCCTGTGAGATGATAAGACAGAAGGTCATCCTTTTAACAATCTGTCTCACTGCTGATACCGAATTAAAGTCAATTCAAATGAAAGCAAGGAAAAACAGCATATGCATTTACCTCCAGCAGCCGTGTCTAATAGCCTGGAAAACATTTACTATAATGCTTTCTTTTCACACATGATCGAACAGAACAGACACTGTGCGGGAGTTTGCAAATAATTCCCCTACTTAAAGATCATATGCAATATTGAACATTTTTCTTCAAAGTTTGCAGTACAAAACTACCTTCTAAATTGCTTCTGATCATGGTTTTGTAGTTGTCTCTTAAAATATACATTTTTACTGCCTTATTTTTTTTGTTTAATTGCAGTGTCGTCATTTCATAGTTACAGATTTTATAAGGTATAGAAACACAGAAACATAAAGTCTGATGGCAAGTGATGACTGCATGGTCCATCTTCCTTGCCCATGAGTCTTATTTATTTACTTATTTATATCTGTTAATCAGGGTAGTGCAATTATCTCAATGGAACATTTGCAGGCACAGCCTGAGTATATTATATATAGTCTTACTGGACACTCTGAGTTTATTGTACCCTAATAAGATCCAATTATTATACAGGTGACCCTGTGCCTATGCCATGCATTCTTGAATTTAGTCACTGCATCAGGAGTATTTTTTTTAATAAACCTAATTAGAGCAGTACAGTGCATCCACGGGACTACATAAGCATATTTGTTTAATGGCAGAGGTACAAGCCGTATGTTAATGAGTACTATGTGTAGCTCAGCAGGTGCAGCACTCAACTTTCATGGTGGATTATAAAAAAACTGCTGGCTCTAGTTTCACACTATCAGCATATTGACTGTCTGGATTAATTTTCTTGTACTGATACTGCACGCAGCATAAGGGGTGCCACACCCATGATGTGCATAATTCACTGGGGAGACATTCAGTTAAGGTCCAGCTTTCTCTCATTTGTTGTAGCTCAGATAGATCCAATAGATCCCATGCCATTTATCAAAATATTGAAGAGAACTTTAAATTTTATTTCAAAGCATCATATATTGTAAGCTGAAATATTCAGCTTATTAAATAAAATAATAATGATAATAATAATAATCATGTTCTTCTTTCTGCTTTTCCCGGTTAGGGGTTGCCAGAGCGAAACTCCGGTCTGCTAATGATTGGCAATTCATTTCTTTACGGGTGCCGAGGTGCCAGCTCGACGCCCAACCTTCAATGAAGGCACGCCCATTCTACACATGTCTTTCAAACGCCACTCGACCATGGGGAGGACATGCAGACTCCATACAGAAGGCGCTCGAGCCGAGAATCGAATGGGAGAACCTCTTGCTGTGAGGCAACAATGCTACCGCTGCACCACCATGGCTTATTAATAATAATAATAATACAGATAAATGAACACCATGGAGAAATTTAGTTAGTGCACCAGGGAACTCAAGACACACTTTTGTTTTTTTCTTAAGTGCTAATTCAAGCAGATGAGACCTCAGTTTAATGTCTTATTGAAAGGATGGCACCCTGAGGAGTGCAGCCCTCCCCTTATGCTGCACTGCAGTGTCAGTACTAGAAACTTAATCCAGTACCTAGTGTGGGAATAGAACCCATACACTTCTGATCTTCCAGCATTTAAGGTTGTTGTGCTACTTGTTGAACCACTGGCACTTTTATATACATGAATATTCTTTTATATACATGCTTATTCAATAGAAGTAAAACAAAAAAAAAAGACTAGACCCTACTTCATAACGGGGCTCCAGTATTCTCGATGGATAAAGTCCTGACTATGGCCTTTGTGACCTGGATTTGGTAAATGGATTGGACAACTGACAAAGTATCAGGGAAAGGGATAGGTGTGCCTATTCTAGTGGGTGGGTGGTGCATAGGCATCTCCCTATGATGATCGTTGGTGGGGCTGGAGATGTTCAATGGAAGGGAATGGTCGAAGGGTGTAATGTGGGCCTGGCTAAACTGCTGTGAAGGTGGGACAATATGCAGCTCGCTCACATTGCATACTCACCCAGGCCATACAATGTTACCACATGGGAGGGGAGAAAATAGGGTAAGTCATAAGTGAACCCCCTGATGGATGTTTCCATATGCCAAGCCCTGGATAGCCTAGGGATCTAAGGCAGAATAGCACACAGCCAAATTTCCTGGTCATTGATGATTCTGTAGTGAGGCTCACATATTCCACTCACCAGACTGAGTAAGGAGAGAGTCATAGTTAGCTGCCTTACCAGGGCTAGCTTCCATCAAGTCACATAGGCCCTCAGGTCATGGAATCACAGGTACAATTATGACTCTGTCATAGTCCATGTTGGTGTTAATAACTTTAGACATGCCTCCCTTGATTATATGAATCTAGACATGCTCAAGCTCACTGATTATGTTGTTGCCAACAGCTATGAGCCTAGCACTGAGCAGCATACTACCTTCTCCAAGAATGATGCCTCATTATCAACAGAAATCAATTTATGTTATCTATTGGCTTATTATCTGATGTTAATCCAAGGGGGTAAAATATTTGACAGCCTAGAACATCGACAGACCACACTGATTTGCCAGAAATTGTCTGCAGTTATTCCCACTGGGCTTTCAGATCTTGGCAAAGCCCTTTTCCACCCTCATAGTTCCTTTTTCAAGTAATGCCAAACTGATAAATCTCCTGACTTAACTGAAACTATGAAGGAATATCTGAAGGTGGTACTGCTCAATGCTAGAAGTCTTAACCAAAAACTCCCCTCGCTGCAAGCCTTCTTCTCCCTGGAGAGTGTAGACATCTGTGTAGTAACAGAGACATGGTTTAAAATCATGGGGAGTACCCTGGCAGTGCCTTTCACACCTTTAGACCAGCTACTGCACAGGATGGAACTAAAGGTGGAGGAGTCTCTGTCTGTATTCTAAGCAACCTTAGATCCAAACTAGTTAAGGTGTACGACCCACTGGAGCTCATACATGTTCAACTCACCATAAACAGGGTCTTGTACCATATCCTTGTAACCTATAGGTCCCCTCCCATGTCCCAGTAAACCCATACTTTCTATCTCAATGTGCTAGAGTCCTTCACCATTCAAACCAATATGAACTAAATGGGAGATCTGAGCTATCCCTCTATAGACTGGGAATCCTAATAATGTGTAATGCACAAGCCCACTGATTCCTAAATGTCATTAATACCAACATTCAGGAACAGTTGGTCCATTCTCCTACCAGGGGCACAAACATCCTTTAACAGATTGTCCAGTTTCCTACCAGGGGTACAAACATCCTTTAACAGTTGGTCCATTCTCCTACCAGGGGTATAAACATCCTTCAACAGTTGGTCCATTCTCCTACCAGGAGTATAAATATCCTTTAACAGTTGGTCCAGTCTCCTACCAGGGGAACAAACATCCTTTAACAGTTGGTCCATTCTCCTACCAGGGGTACAAACATGCTTTAACAGTTGGTCCATTCTCCTACCAGGGGTACAAACATCCTTTAACAGTTAGTCCATTCTCCTACCAGGTGTACAAACATCCTTTAACAGTTGGTCCATTCTCCTACCAGGGGTACACAAATCCTTTAACAGTTGGTCCATTCTCCTACCAGGGATACAAACATCCTTTAACAGTTGGTCCATTCTCCTACCAGGGGTACAAACATCCTTTAACGGTTGGTCCATTCTCCTACCAGGGGTACACAAATCCTTTAACAGTTGGTCCATTCTCCTACTAGGGGTACAAACATCCTTTAACAGTTGGTCCATTCTCCTACCAGGGGTACACACATCCTTGACCTTGTACTCATGAATATGAAGATGCGATGTTTCTCACACAATGTAATGTCCTTGCTCATCAGATCTGACCATAAAGCAGTATTACTTGAAATAAAAATTAAATCCAGGGACCCATCAAAATAAAAAACTTTAGGAACTATTTCAAGACTAACCTCTCTCTACAATGTGACAACTTGGCTAAATTTCAAGCATCCCTAAACCCAATAGACACCATAGCATATGCTGAGCTATTTACAAAATACCTGTACAGGCATATTAGTAGCTTTATAGACTGAACTGTGTCCAGTCAGATAAAGAATAAGACAAACTGAAATAGCAAGCCACCCTGATGGAATCACAACTAAAGAAAAAAAAATATTGGACAAATGTAGGCAGAACAAAGCCCATCATACTAAAAGCCCCCAAACAGGTAGATAAGAGGTTAAATTAATATGTCAAAGGCTAAATTTGAAGAAAAAAAATTGCTTCTCAGGCAAAGGACATCCTCAAAGTTTTTTACAGCTATGTCCGTAACCTCAAGGGAAATATGCAACAATGCTTAGAACTTATTGTAAGTTGCATCACCCAAACTGAACTGGAGGCTATTGCCAAACATTTGGTTGACAGATTCAACTCAAATTAATCCTTGCACACCCCTGATACTCCAAAGGAAATACCACATACCGCAATCCCCCCAACCATTACTAGGGAACAGGTCATCAGTGCTTCCCAAGGCCAAAAACACTGCATTAATGGGCCCCGATAACATCCTGGGATGCTTACTAAATGACATGAAACATGACCTTTCTGGTACACCTGAATCATTTTTCAACTGGAGCCTTCAGTCAGGTGTTGTGCCTAAGGAATAGAAGATGACTAGAGTCATTCCTCTGAAAAAAGGGGGTCCAACCACCAGTCCATGCAGCTACAGGCCTATAAACCTGACCAGCCTGCAGTGAATGCTATGGAAAGAATTATCATGAACATGATAAACGAAGACATAGGTAACCTGGAAACACTGGACTCGTCACAGTTTGGCTTAGTTAAAGGAAGTTCATGCCTTTTAAAATGAATGAACTTCTTTTAGAGAGTCATCAAAGCAATGGATGAGGGCAAGACTGTGCATCCAGCTTACATCGACCTTGCTGCGGCTTTTGATACACTACCCCTCACAGGCATTATAGACAAGCTCACTAAATTAGGTATAAACCCTGGTATTGCCCTCTGATTGGCCAGCTGGAAAACTGATAGGACCCAGGAGTATAAAATAGGTGAAGCCACCTTCACCAAGTGGCCAGTCATTAGCAGAGTCCCCCAGAGCTCATTACTGGGCCCACTCCTTTTTGACATCTATTTATTTGAAGTGGAATCAAAACACTGAAGGTTTATGGCTGTCTAAGTTTACAGATGATTGTAGGCTGGGGGTTATCATCAACTCCCACCCTACAGACACTAGCATTCTTCAAGAAGGCCTATCTCTGGCTAACAAATGGTGTCATAGCCATGGTATTAAACTCAATGCTAAAAAATGAATAACTGTATCCTTCAGGAAGTCAACCATACTGGCTAATAATCATGTTGGTAATACACCCCAAGAGTCGACCAACCAGTGGTCAGGGATCTGGGTACGTACCTAGACAGTAGCCTTACCTTCGACCACCACATGGCCACAGTGGTGAGGAAATCATTTTATGTTGCACAACTTGTATGTAAGGGCATGCCACCTAGGTATAACCAGGGTATTTATCTCACTGTACTCTGCACTTATCTGACCAATCATAGAGTACAATGCTCCCTTTGATATGTACCTGACCAGGCATATACAGCAGCTAAAGCGACCTCAGAGGTTCCTTACAAAAAGAATACAAGACATACAAACCTGCCTTATGCAGAGCACCTTAAAGCCTTTTTTCTCTACTCAGTCTCAATAGATTGCTGAGGGGTCATCTACAATAGGATTAAAAGGCATGCATAAACTCCACACTTGTATATCTCTTGCATATTCGTAAGTCAAACAGTACTTAGAAATACAGGGTCTAGGGACATGAATTTTGTCTGTGACTAAAACAGAACATGACAGAGAGACAGATATGTGTCACAGAGAATGTCTCTCCTGTGAAACAGACTTCCCATCCATGTGAAGATGAGTGTGTCTATTACCCAATTTAAGCACAACCTAGACCAGTGGATGGGGAACAGGAAATTTACACCAAGCCTGGCACCAATATATCTTATGGCGAGAGGTAGCCTATAAATGCCTGGCCCTCAATGTTCTCTTTGGATACAGGACAGCATTATTCTATTCAGAAAAACTTTGCTAGGCTTAGAAAGCCTCCCCCCCTCAGTTATTAGCCTAGTAACAGTTTATGAATCTGTGTCTGGTTCCAGCAATACCGGATGAAGTCCAGGAGAGCAAGGATTGAGCTTGTAGACCCAGTGTGAATGGGGCACAAGGGTTAGGCCATGTCCCCTTTCCTCCATAACAAAGATCTAAACTTCTCACTACTTAAACGTGCCTTTCCTTGCTTATTTTACAAATATTATTGACATCTTCCTTTTCAAATGTCCTATTTTAAAACAGTGTTGGCATAGTAACCATACTAGAATTTTTCATCCTTAAGTATTTATTTATTTTTTTTGTCTGTTGATTACCGTGAGAAGCCTGAATGAGCCATACCCCATTTTCAACAGAGATCAAGGAAAAAAAGCTCAAAATATTAACCACAATTTGAGGTAACACTGATTAAGAATAGTGTAAATGAATACATGGCTTAAAATGCACAGTACGGCTAAAACTCAGAACAAGTAGTACAATTAACCACAAGTATATACAAAGTCTCCGACAGATGCAGATCAAAGGAATGGATACAATACTTTAGGAATGCAGTATTGATTAACTGTATACATATTTGTGCAGGAAAATCATCATCAAATAGAAGAAGATTCTGGAATCACGGTGAATTGCTGTGCAAGTTAAATCCAGGTCACTTGTATAAGTAAGTGTAATAGAGTTGCAGCAGGAGAAAAGATACGGGCCTATGTAACACCAATTGTTAGAGTAAAGAGACAGGGAGGCTTTGTGCTACTGAAGAGAAAGTCCTTAGAAAGGAGTAACACAGTCCAAATACAGATATGTTAAAATGATTATATAGCTGGATGTAAGGAGAGGGGGGTTAAGAGATGTATAAAGGTTTGAGGTTGTAAGAATTAGTATAGAGATACAAGTGAGGTGGAAGATGACAGAGGTTATGGTTGAACAGTGTGGCCATTTATTGTAGTCATAACTTTTTTTTTTCCCCCTTTCTTAAAGGTTCTGTCACACTCTATAAAACATGTTAATTGCTTTTGAGTTCAGATCGGTCTTTTTGTTTTGCAAATTCTTTTTTTTAATGTTTGCATTTTACCTATAAAATACCAAGATTATTAATCAAAAGTTTCCCTCTTTTGTTTTCTTTTTGCTTTTCTTAATAAAACCTTATGATTTTTTTCAAAACTTGACTTCTTTATTCTGTAGTCTTCATAAATTGCCTTATAACACTTTTCTGTAATTTCCAGTATTCTTTAGTGGCCAGATTCATTAATGGCTGTACTAAGTGTACATAATCTGTATTCAAGAACATCCCTACCACATGTTTTTGCTTTTTAGTCACTCAAAAAGATCACACTACATGTGGATGTAGTCTACACTTTGTGCTCTCCTTTTTGAATCCCCATTGATATTTAAGGCTGCAAGAAAATCAGTAGGAAAACTAACATTAAGAGAAAGAAGGTATGAGTTTTGCTTGTGTTGTCGATTCACTGAAAATGATGTGCGCTTAGTGTGTACTTAGTGCAGGCTTTAATGAATTCCAGGGAATATCTATTTCCATAACTAGTGTAGGCTTTAATGAATTCCAGGGAATATCTGTTTCCATAGCTTTATCTTCCTTCTGTATTCAAATATCGTGCAGCTTTTATCTACCATTTTGATTTACCCTTCAAAAAAATTAAAAAATTATGTTCCATATTTACCCCACAAAATCCTTGATATACTTCAAATTTTAACATGAAAAACTAAAGATTTAATGCAAGAAAAGTTACTGGTTTCAAAATACATAAGATTACTTTCTTAATTTTCTTTATAAAGTATAACTTTTTATCACGTTAAGGTTTCATATAAATATATGAAGATATATATATATATATATATATATATATATATACAGATAGATGTAGATAAATACTTATATATTTATATTTATCTCTCTCGCTATTATATATGTATATAAATATACATACACGCATACAAAGAAAAATAATTCCTAAAACTCTGTCTCATGCTCATTTTGTTTTCTTGACATGATACGGTCATAGGTTCATAGGTGTTTACTAGGCTAATGACCACAAGGGACCTTTATAAGTCTAGCCATGCATCCCAAATAACTGGCAAGTTGTGGTACCCTGATAAGTGTAAGCAGGGGTGTAGAATAGTGTGTGTATGCTGTACCTTTAAGAAATGTTTCCAAGGACAGCAAGTGCATATAAATAGCAAGCACATGCTAGCTTCAGTGCCATTTTGAATGTGCAGCCAGAGAGTGAGCATGTATGAGTGTAATAGCTAGTTTGTTTATAAGTTTACCTAAGTTAATGTTATTAAGCCTTAATCCTGATGTGTTTGTACATAATAAAGCTGCTTGAACAGAACCCATGAAAGCTCATCTGTTTTATCCTGACTGGATAGTGACATGGTGTCAGAACCGGGATTCCAGAGACTGCTTTTCAGAACTACAAGGTGCAGAGTTAACAGTGAAGGTAAGCTAAGAGAAACAAGCACAAAAAGGGGCCAGAAAAGAACCAGAGGTAATGAAAACTTGCATGAATGGTTTATTTTATAAATACTATAAAATGGAGCATTACAAGGACATAAACCACATTATTAAGCAAGCAAAAGGCACAGAAAACAAGCTATTTGATAAAACAATTATCAGAAAAGCACATAAGGGGTTTGGAAATACCTTGGAAAAGCAAAACAAGCATGTTTAAAGTAATATGAGCATGTTTAGAGCAAAATGAGCACAAGAAAAGTATAATGGGCATGAAAAAAGATTAAACGAGCAAAACAAAATAAGGGCAAAAAGGGTTAATTAAGCATAAATAAAGCAAGGTGACTGTATGTTTTTTGACAAGGTACTGTGTTTGGGCATAATTGCATAATTAGATTTATTTGAGGTATCTCCAAGTGGGTAAAAGTGCTTACAGTGTGTGCTTATTACTCTGCATTTATTCTGAACAGGTTATTTTTGTGCAAAGTACAACTGTTTCATAAAGTGCTATCCAAATACAGCCATTTCTAAAAGTTTCTTGTGCTGAGTGTGTTTATTCGCAAAGTGCCACCATTACAGAGTGTTTCTTGCACTGTAAAGAGTCATTTGGCAAAGTATAGCCATTTTGGGAAAGTTTAAGTGTGCTGTGTACTGTTTATTCGTAAAGTGCAGTTACTTCATAATATAATCCAAAAAACAGTGAAAAGTAGAGTTGTCCACAATAGAGGCAATAATGACTAGCGCTTTCTTCCACTTTTATTTTTCGTGAACTTCTTCAGAAAAAGACCAGTCTTTTTCTGAAGAAGTTCACGAAAAATAAAAGTGGAAGAAAGCGCTAGTCATTATTGCCTCTATTGTGGACAACTCTACTTTTCACTGTTTTTTGGATTATATTATTCAGTTTTTCGGTTTAGTCCGAATTTCAGTGTGTTTTTTCAGTTACTTCATAATGTTTCTTACTCTGAACTTCTTCTGCCCAGTTTATTCACACAGTGCAGTTATTTTGAAATGTTTCTTAACACTGATACGAGGTGATTTCTTACTGTACAGTAATTTCAAGAATATTCTTGTACCTGGAGACTTATTTCACACAGTTCAGTTATTCAGAGGCTTGTGCTATTGGGCATAGTTACAAATACTGGCATATATATATGTGTGTGTGTGTGTGTTCATGCATACTTGCAAAAGCCATCACTGGTATGTGTTAATATGGCAGATGGATTTCGAAAAACATCAACACTTGTATTTGATCAGAATCTTGCAGAGAACTGAAAAATATTTGATCAAGAGTTCGATGTTTTTATAAAAGCAGCTTATTCTGACAAAGATGCACACACCAGGGCATTCATTTTGATAAACCTAGCTGGGTCAGAGGCCATTGAAAGAGAGCATTCATTTGTGTATGCACCAGCAGTACATGAGGGAAAAGGTGGAAACTGTCATATTGTTGTACAGGCTGAATCAAGGGAAAACTCTGAGTGTTTGAAATGTAAATTCAGGAGAATGTGTAACCCCAGACACATGTTACATTAGAGAGGCATTTGTTGTACACAAAAGATCAAAAGGAAGGGGAAACTTTTGCAACTTATATTACTGACCTGAGAAACAAAGATAAAACGTGTAGGTTTGGTGACTTAAAAGTTGAGTTAGTAAAGGATATGCTTGTGTGTGGTATTAATAGTGCTGCAGTGAGAAAGATTTTGCTTTGTGACAGTGATTTAATACTGAGCAAAGCTATTGAGATTTGTCAAATCCATGAAGCTACAGAAAGACACCTAAGTATGCTTGCAAGTGAAAAGAGCATGGTTTCAGCAGGCTTCAGAACAAATGTAGACAGCATGTAACATGTGGCTAGCAGAAGCAGGCTTAAGGACATGGCACCTGCCATTCCTGCAGGCTCCCCAGGTAACACATGTAGTTTTCCAGCACGTTATAAGAAAAGGACATGCTCAGTGAAGTACAAGGGTGAGTCAGCAAAACCCAAATCAAGCTTTATTGTTAACTGTCACAATTGCAGTGCCAATCATGAGTCTAAAAGAAGTTCATTATGGCAAGTGATGCTTGATCACAAATCTTCACTACGGACTAGTTTCACTACCCCATTTGGAAGATAAAGAATCCTCAGTATACCATTTGGAATAAATTCTGCAAGTGAAGACTTTCAGCATGCAGTGGAGCAATTTATTTCAGGTTATCCTTGTGCCATAGTTATAGATGATTTATTGGTTGGAGGCAGTGGTGAAGCAAAGCATGAGAGAAACATTAGAAGAGTTCTAGACAGAGCATGTGAAATAAACTTACAGCTCAATCCTCTGAAGTGCAAATTCAGACTACCAGAAGTTACATATGTAGGTCATTTATTTACCAGCACTGGCTGGTGACCAGACCCGTCCAAGCAAGCAGCCATTCTTGAGATGCCAGCACCAGATAATGTTCAAGCACTACAGTGTTTTCTTGGTATGGTCAACTGTTTAGGCAAGTTTATACCAGACTTCAGTGAGTTGACAGCACCTTTGAGAGAGCTAACATGCAAAAATGTTACATGGTCTTGGTTGGAACAGCACCAGAGAGCATTTGAAGACCTTAAGCATAAAATTGCCACCCCACCTACATTAAGATAGTATGATGTAAATAAACCAGTAACTCTTTCCTATGATCCTTCAAAATTTGGTCTTGGCACAGTTATTCTTCAAGAAGGCAGACCAGTAGCCTATGCATCTAGATCTCTTTATTTATTTATTTATTTATTTGTAGTTGGTTTACTAGGATAGTCCATTGGGCCAATATGAACCCATTTTCAATAGAGTCCTGGGGAGAAAAGTTCCAGAAAGAAGGGTTACAATATGTGTTATGATGTTTACAAAATTATGCAGTTTGAGCATCAAACAATATTAACAAATTATGCAGTGTGAGCATGAGACAATATTTACAAGTTATGCAGTTTGAGCATCAAACTGGTGGTGAAACATTACAGAAAATACAGAAGTATACATTGCATTATTTACAAGATTATGCAGTTAGAGAATACCATTCAGAAGACAGTTACAGACAGTTACAGATGATATAGACTAGAAACTGGAAAACATTTCTGAAAAAATACTGAGAAGTCCTTACTTGTGAGGCAGAAGCAAGCATGTTGTTGGAAAAGAGGGAGAGGAGGTAAGGCAGTATAGTATTAAGATGGATGGGAGAGGAGGTAAGGCAGTGTAGTATTAAGATGGTTGGGAGCAAGAGCATTCCCATTGGGTTAGCAGATAAGAGTGAAGAGATCTTTTGAATGAATAGTGGTTGGAAGTGGTACGAATGGATGGAGGTAGAGAGTTCCAGAGACGTGCTAGACCATAGGATAGGAGGTTTTTACCTGGGGGACGAGTAGGTTTGTATAACTCAATTAGGTTTTGGTTATTAGTTCTGAGAGCTCTGTTGGGAAGATGCATTTTAAAGGCAGAAGAAAGGGATGGACAAAGGGAGGGTTTGAAAATGAGCTTATGAGCTAGAGAAAGTTGAGTATAGATGAGTTGATTGGTTAGTTCAAGCCAGTTGAGTTTGGTTAGTTCAAGCCAGTTTAGTTTGTGGAGAGAAGAGCAGTGGTGGGTAGATGCTTTGCGACTGTTTGCAAATTTGGCTATTTTGATGTAGCATGAGGAAAGTTGTGTTTTGAGGGAAGATTGAAGGTTAGTTAGGATTGGGGCTCCATATAGAAGAGAGGGGATAAGGAATGTAGAACAGAGTGTGATTTTAGTTGAGGGTGTAAGGTATCGATTTTGTTTGTAGAGCATGCCTAGCTTTTGATGAGTTTTTTTGATATTAAGTTGTATGTGGGAGTTGAATTTGAGTTGACTGTAAATTTGTACCACAAGTAACTTGGTCTCTGTCACCAGTTCCAAGGATGTGTTGTTGTTGCTGGTGATAGAAAAGGAGTTTGTGTTGAAAGAGTTGCGTTTAGAAGGGGTAAATATCATTAATTTGGTTTTAGAGGCATTGAGAGCTAGATGGTTTGCTTTCATCCATTGTTCAGTGATTGAGAATGTGTCTTGTGTAAGTTTTTGGAGTACTTGGAGGGTTGTGGCTGAGCAGATAATTGTTGAATCATCTGCATATTGAATGATATTGGAAAATGGGATAGAGTTGTGGAAGTCATTTATGAATATATTAAACAGAAGAGGACCTAATATGGAACCTTGGGGGACTCCTGTAGGGGTATTAAGGAATGAGGAGGTGGCTTTTTTCCATTTGACTTCTTGAAATCTATTAGATAAGTAATTAGAGAACCAATTCAGTGAGGAAGGTGATAAGTTAAGTTGGGAGAGTTTAGTTTAAAGTAGTTTGTGAGAAATGGTGTCAAAGGCCTTTGAGAGATCCAGTAGCAGGGTAGAAACAATGTTGCTAGAGTCCCGTGCTTTATTAATGGTTTCTGAGAAGAAAAGGAGGGCTGTCATGGTGCTATGGCCGGGTCTAAAACCATGTTGGGTTGGAGTCATCAGGTGATTGTCTAAGAGGTAAGGTAGGAGCTGTATATGGATACACTTTTCTAGGAGTTTAGAGATGGGGGACAGGATAGCTATGGGACGGAAGTTTGTAGTACCGTTATTATTGCCACCTTTATGCAAAGGTATGATGAAGGCTTTTTTCCAAATTTGTGGTACTATGCTTTCTTGGATAGAGCAGTTAATTAGAATACTGATAAGGTAGGCAATGGCTTCTGCAGCTATGCTAAGAAAGTATGAAGGAATGTTGTCTGGGGCATTGGAGCATGGCTTTAGTTTCTGGAGAAGTTTTTTGATGGTTGATGTGGGGATAGGTCTTAGTGAGAAAGGTGGAGAGTTAGAGGGTGGTGGAATAGTAGAGGAAATGGGCGTGGTATTGGGAGTGGGGGGAAAAGTGTTAGTAGAGGAGGATGGGGGAGAAGTTGAGGATGTGGTGGTGTTGGAGAAAGAGGAGGTTAGTTTAGAAATAGAGTCAATGAAAAAAGAGTTGAATTGAGTAACCACGTCCATGTCAGTGGCGTTTGGATCTGGGCTGGGGTTGACTGTCCTGCCAGGATTGATTAGGCTAGAGATTCCTTTCCAGAATTTCTGAGGATTTGTTTTATTAGTATTTTGGAGGGTGAAGAAGTAGTTTTGTCGATCAGTGATAACAAGCTTTTTTACTTGGTTTCTAAGTGTCCTGAATTCATTATGAATAAGTGGAGATTTATTTTTCCGGTAAAGTGCCCAGAGTTTGTCTCTGTCGCTTGGTTGTGAGTCTGGTTTTAGTTAGCCATGGGGAGGTTTTTAGTTTAATTCTTTTAGTCCTTAGAGGAGCGTAGTGGTCTAGGAGATTTAAAAAGGTTGTGTTGAAGTGGTCCACAGTATTATCTAGAGGTAAAGTTTTTAGAATGTTCCAGTCAATTACTTTTAGGGAGTCAGAGAAAGTTATTGGGTTAAAGTTTTTAAGGTTGCGGCTGGTAATGTAGTTATGTGATTTCTGTATAGAAGTGGGGAGACGATATGTGAAGATGGGTAGGTGATCACTAAGGGTGTCTGGGAGTGCACCGCTATCAGAGAAGTAGTGGGGGTGGGAGACTAAAATCCAGTCTAGAATGCTACCATTTGAAGGGGTTTTTGAGGGGCGAGTTATGCTGTTAATAAGTTGTGAGAAGTTATAGAGGTTGATAATGCGGAGGATTGAATGGAGGACCAGTTGATATTTGTGTCACCCAAAATTATGATTTCATAATTGATGTTAGTGGAGAGCCAGAACAGGATATTCTCAAGTGTGGCAATGTTATCTCCAGGAGGGATGTAGAGGGAAGCTATACATATGTGTTTGTTTTTATTGATTTGAAGTAGTGATAGGAGTAGTTCGGCATTATTGAAATTAGGTATGGTTTTATTATAAGGGGTGACTGTCAAGGAGGATGAGTATATTAGAGCTACTCCACCTCCTTTTTTGTGGGATCTGTCTTTTCTGATGATTGAATAGTTTAGTGGTGTTATTTCGTGGTCTTTTATGTGGGGTTTTAGCCAAGTTTCTGTGATAGATAGGATATCTGGTTTATTATGTGTAAGCCAAGCATGAAGGTTTGGAACTTTGTTTACTATGCTTTGGGAGTTTATTGAGGTGAATAGTATAGATTTATCTATGGTGGATGAGGTGGAGGGGCCTGGATTCGGGTGAATATCACCTGATAGTAGAGTGGTTAGTAGATATAGGGTTAGGTTGGAGAGATAATTGGAGTATTTTGAGTTTGGGTTGGTTATTATTATGTTGATGAAAGAATTGTTAGGTACTATGGGGGTGTGGGGTTTTTGAGTGTCGATAAGTTTATAGATAAAAAGTAGATGGCTTTCTATAGGGTAAAGATGGGGAGAAATTGTCGTGTGTGTTTTTGCATGAGGTGAGTTGAGATGTGTTGTTATGGTTATCTCTTACCCAGACTGAAAAGCAATATGCTCAAATTGCGAAAGAACATTTGGCAATAGTATTTACATGTTCAAAGTTTCATGATTATATATATGGTCAAGCTATTCAGATGATAACTGATCACCATCCTCTAGTTACTATTTTAAAGACGTCTATGCATTCAGTTCCAGTGGGATTACAAAGAATGAGGCTCAAATTGCAAAAGTACAACTTCAAAATAGTCTGTACAAAAGGCAAACTTCTTTATCTGGCTGATACCTTATCCAGAGCACCCAGAAGTACAATGGAATAGCTTAATACAGAGAATTTTGACTTTGATGTCATGGAAGTGCATAATTTTTCTACCACGAGACTTGATGAGCTCAGAAAACATACAAAGACTGACCCAGTATTGCAAAAGCTCAATCACTACATTACTGCTGGGTGGCTGTCAAAGCAATCTAGTGTACCATCTGAAGTGCAAACTTATTTTCCTTACAGAGATGAGATGTTGATGAAAGATGGTAGTATTTTCAATAGTCCTAAAATTGTTCCTGCTTCCTTACAATGTGAATATATCCAGATTTTGCATTGTGGTTACCCAGGTTCCAGATCTATTAAAGGAAGGGTGAGAGGACTAGTATTTTCTCCTTCTCTAGTAAAAGACATTGATAAAGTACTTTTTTCTTGTTCAGAATGCATTAGTACTTAACCGCATTTGTAAAAAGAACCACTTTAGCTAAGTCAAGTTCCTGAATTATCTTGGTCAACAGTAGTCACTGATATATTCCGGTGGAACTATCAGTATTACTTAATGTTAGTAGACTCTTATTCAAACTGGTTTGAGATCGATTTACTACCTAATTTAACGTCCACTGCTGCTATCACCAAGTTGGAATGTCATTTCTCAGTCTGTGGTAGTCCACACAAAGTTATTTTTGACAGTGTTACCCAATTTACCAGTCAGTTGTTTCAGAAATGTGAAAAATAATGGGGACTTTTTTACATGTTACTAGGAGTCCAGAATATCCACTGTCAAATGGACTAGTTGAACATGCAGTACAGAGTGCTAAGCAATTATTACAGAAGTCAATTTGTGATAATACCAATGTCTTTTTGAACTTACTCAGTCTCAGAAACATACCCTGTGATGATATACTTGGCTCGCCTGCTCAGAGACTTCTGTCAAGGCAAACCAGAACAACATTGCCTATCGGTTCCAATTTGTTGAGGCCTAAACAAAGAACAACAGAACAATTAAAGCCCAACTATTTAGAAAGCATTCTTTCCAGAAGTCTAGCTATGATAAATTGAGCAGATTTATTCATCCATTCAAAGAAGGATACAAACGGCGAAAGACTTTGACCGGATTGGTCAAATAACAGGTATAGCTCCTGAGCTGAGATCCTACTTTGTAAAATCCGAGGGTGTGAATTACAGGAGAAATCACAAACATCTTCTTCCTGTATCAGAATTAATATCGCAGCATTGTTCCTGTGATACAGACTCTAGATCTCAGCACAATCCAGACAATGTTCCTGTTGCAGAACAAGTCATAACTTCTACGTCAGTTCCTGATGATGTTCCTGATGTTCCCAAAGTTGAACATTCAGCGGAGACAGTCCCAGTTGCTAGACCTAGTTCTAATATCTATGTCACACAACTTGATTATATTTCCAGACCTAGTGTGAAATACTCAGCAACCTGGACATAATTGTCTATATGTATTTTGTTTTGTATAATCGCATGACAAAGAATTATTTGTATCAATTGCATGCCAATCAATGTTGTCAATATCGCATGACTCGTTTCTCAAAGTGGGAGGATGTAGAATAGTGTGTATATGTTATACCTTTAAGAAGCATTTCCAAGGACAGCACATGCATATAAATAGTAAGCACTTGCTAGCTTCAGTGCCATTTTGAGAGTGCATCCAGAGAGTGAGCATGTATAAGATTAACAGCTAGTTTGTTTATACATTTACCCAAGTTAAAGTTATTAAGCCGCAATCCAGATGTGTTTGTACATAATAAAGCTGCTTGAACAGAACCCACAAATGCCTGTCTGTTTTTTCTTGACTGGACGAGTGACAAAGGGCTTGGAAGATAAAACATTTTCAAGCAGAGGCCTAGGAAATGAGCCATTTACAGGCTGCCTGTGTCCATTAGAGACATAGGTGCCAAACCAGGAATGAGCTTCCTGCTCCCCATCCAGTTGCCCAAGTTATACTTGAATTGGTTAGGGAGGAACTCTGCTTCAATTGAGTGGGGAGCCTGCTCCAGAGAAGTAGTTTGGGTTGCCACCTTTTTAGACACCCAAAGTGGGACATTTTTGGTACAATCGTCAGATTTTTGCAGGCAAAACATACCCACAGCGAGTACAAAAGACAGAACTTCACTTTTTTGCCTAAATAAAAGCTTATTCTTGTAGCATTGTTGTTGCTTATTCTATTTTTGATAACATTTTTGTGTTTCAGATACAGAATAACTGTTTTATGCAACTATTACATAAAATATAGGAAATAATTTTGTCCTAAAATCTCAGGACATTTGCCATTTTTACAATTTATTTGCAGACCACAACTGCCCAAAGAGGGACTGTCCCTTGCAAAGTGGGACAGGTGGTAACCGTAGAAGTAGTCGTCTCTGAGATATGTACTTGTCTCTCCAGCAGGTCCTACTTATATCACAGGCAAGGTTTAAGTCTTTAGAATGAGTAATTCTGGTGCTGTTTGTTTTGCGGACATGCAGGAAGTCCAGCAGTGTAGGGTCTGACAATGCTTTGTATGCCAGCCATAGTTCGCTCAACAACCTGTAGGAGACAGAATACAGGGATAGTGCCTTTAGACATCTGAGAAGACATGTTACTTATGTCCCAAATTCTTTTAATGAGGAACCTCTGTGGATGTTGCAATTGTTGGATATGCCTAATTAAGCAAATATCAAAGAGGCACTGTACTCAATGACAGGTCTGATGAATGCTGAATACAGTGCAACAATGACTTTCTTGGACATAGATGCCATGTTTATAAGTTGAACAACATAGAGTGATTTCCTCATGACTATACACATCTGATGGTCAACGGCTAGATTATCGTCTGTGTGTATCCCCAAGTCTCTGACTAGTGGGTCACTCTTAGGGGTGTGTTGTCAATATGATAGTTACCAGGGGTAGAGGATACTAGTATGTATTTCTTGGCATTTAGTTTTTTAGCCCATGACTCTGACATCAGTTACTTGTCTGTGTCAGCCTTTCCTGAAGAACATCTGTCTCAGTAGGGAATTCTGTGATTGCTCCTAATTTGTAGTCATCTTCAAATTTAGTCAGCCAGAGGCCATTGACTGACTTCAGTGAAGAAACGCCAAAAAAGTGGTCCAAAAAGTTATTCCTGAGGGATTCTGCTTGTGAATGGCCTCTTTGTAGAGGTGAACTCCCCAATTCTAACTTCCTTTGTCATGTCTGTGAGCTAGCTAGTTGTCCACCAGGTGACATAAGGGTCTATACCTAACCTCTTGAGTTTGCCAACAGTGCCTGAGTAGGGTTTTGTGTCAAATGCCTTGGCTAGGTCAAGGTAGGCAGTGTGAACCGTTTTGCCCTCACCCATTGCTTTGGTGACCTTCTCAAAGAAGGCCACCAGGTTGAGTAGCATTACTTGCCATTGACAAAACCAAATTGGGATGGTGGCAGACATAGCTGAAGAATGCCTTGTGGTTGTCCTTGGCCTGGGAGTCCAAATTTGCCTTAGATTTGGCTTTGGTAGACTTTATTTTTCCTCTGAGTTGTTTATTTAGTTTGAAGAGAATGTTTTTATCCTGCTGAGTGCTACACCTCCTAGTTTTTTCCATGATTTGTTATACAGCCTATTGATGTTGTGATTCAACCAGAGTGGCTTGTTTTTTGAGTTAATTCTGTACTTCTTCCTGATGGGTACAGCTGCCTCTATGCAGCTATTAAAATGCTTATATAAGGTTTCTGTGAATGGTTCTGCGTAGGCAGCAGTGTTCTCAGGGTTTATGGCGGCTTGAAATTTTGCCAGGTTATCACTTAATAGTAGGACGTTAACCTTAGAGTAATTGCTGAATATTCCAGGGTTTGCTGGGGTTCCAGGTTTTAATTTTAAGTCAAAGCAGACCATTTTGTGGTCTGACATTACAAGAAAAGACGTTACA
>NC_056733.1:1802284074-1802336574 GCF_019279795.1 Protopterus annectens | reverse complement strand
CCTATTTTAAATATTGGGAACCATAAACATGGATCCTTACAAGTTGAATGAATAACTATTTCCAGAAGATAATATATATGCCCAGTACTTAATTACAATGGATAATCTTTATACACAAAAACTACATCATCCTGGGTGACTTTACATAGATGTTGATAAACTGGAAGATCTATACCTCGGATCTATGTTTCATCCAATAATTCCTTGATTTCATAAACAAGGATTCTCTGTATCAAATAGACAACCCTCTACAGATCAAAATGTTCTTGATCTAGTCCCTATGAATGTGGCAGCAACACATTCATTTCCGCAGGTATACCCTTCCCTAGTCAACTCTTACCACAAATTGGTAACCTTCTTCTTCAATATCCCTAAAGCAGCTAAGACAAATATTACAATATTCAAAGATTTCAAATGTACAAACTTCCTACAATTCTATGATGAATTCTGTAAGTTCAAATATAACTCTACCCCCCCTAAAAAATGTAGATAAGGCTAGTAGTTATGCAAATACATTTTATGCTTACCTAGAAAACTACATAAACCTGTAAGTCCCTACCAAAATAAAACAAAAAGTGAAAGTAAAGAGCAAACCAGTCTGGAGGTCCACTTGCCTAAACTGAAATAAAATAAAAGACGAATAATCATTAGACTATATAGGAAAAGACCCACAAATTAAAGCTGACAACAGAAAGTTATCCATGATACTGAAAAACACCATCATGAAAACTATAGCTTCCAGTGAACATGAGCCAGCATGAAAAGCTAAGGATAGTTATAAACCCTTTGTTACTTACATTAGGAAATTACAAAATAGCACCAATGTTGCTCTGAACTCATTCAAAACATCTACCTACTCTGATCCAGCAGATATTGCAAATATAATTGCTAACAAATTCAGTGCTACCTTAACCCCAGAGACATATTTACCTAATGGATCTGAAACCTCCTCTCATCACAAAATAATAATTGATAAAAGTACTTTCCAGAACAACAAGTACATCCTGTATTGGACCTGGTAGCATACTGTGCTACCTGCCAAACAGCACTAATATGTACTGGTGGACCCCCTCCTACACCTTTTCAGCCTGAGTTGATCCCTTCGCTTTGTCCCCGGGGGGTTGGTGTGCAGCAATTATGATGCATCTTCTCAAGGATGGCACCACCACAGACCCAGGGAATTACAGACCCATCAGGCTGACAATCCTAATCCAAGGCCATGGACGGAGTCATAACAGATCTGATAAATTATGATATAAAAATCTTATAAGGCTTAACCCACAGCAGTTTGGCTTTGTTACTGGTAGATCGTGTCTAATGAATCTTGTAAATTATTTTGAGAGGGTATTATTGTAAACCTTGGAGAGTAGTCATGCTGTCCATAGCTCATACCTTAACCTCTCAGTGGTATTTGATACTATACCATTTGCCATCGGTGGTGCAGCGGTAGCGTTGTTGCCTCACAGCCAGAGGTTCTCCCGTTCAATTCTCGGCTGGAGTGTGGGGAGTTCCTTCTGTGTGGAGTCTGCATGTCCTCCCTGCAGTTGGGTGGGCCTTCGAAAGACATGCGTAAATGGGTGTGCCTTCGTTTAAGGTTGAACGTTGAACTGGCACCTCAGTGTTCGTGAAAATCTACTGCCAATCATTAGCGGACCGGAATTCCGCTGTGGCAACCCTTAACCGGGAAAAACCGAAAGACAAACAACCATTTGCCATCATTATCTAAAACCTGAAGGTGCTCCAAATTAAGATTGATAGCTAATTGACTGAGCGATGTAACCACACTGTGTGCATGATAACTGTTGCATCAGAGAGCATGGAAGTAACCATCAGGGTACCACAGGTTCTATTTCAGGACCATTGTTCTTCTACAAGTACTTCTTTGATCTCCACATCAAAAAACAGGAACTCTGGTTAACCAAGTTTGCTTATGATTATAAACTGGTCTTATACTTGAATTCCCTTCTGATATGCAGAGGCTAAAATGTGGACTTGTACATGTTAATAGCTGCTGCACTGACAATGGGCTAAAACTAAGTGCTAAAAAAAGGCAATATTGTTGCAGCTAGCAAACAAGCACTCCCCTCAATTTACAGTACAGAAAACCCTCACCTCCAAAACAAAGATGTTGTGAGTGACCTTGGAATATAGATAGATAGCACTCTGTCCTATGACCATCGTGTTACAGCAGTGGTCGGAAAATCTTTCTGTCTGGCACAGCTGATAATAAACAGTATTTCTTTTAGATCCTAAGAAGTCCTGTCCCCTCTATGTTCTGCATTGATAAGGCCCATCATATAATATAGTGCCCCCTTGGGATATATCTTACTAACATGTCAAGCAGTTAGAGAGATATCAAACATTTCTGACCAAAAAGGTCTGCAACTAAAGGAAGTGCTTTGTAACCCCAAAAAATCAATACTTTTACTATTCTCATCCAAACCTCTAACTCTAGACTTTAAAATATTCTTGCAAAACAATACTGAAATTCAAATTGTAAAAACGTCTAAACTACTTGGCATTATAACTGATGATAAACTCTCATTCGAGAATCATATACTTAGCACAATAGGCTATCTTTTACATTTTGATTTATTCATTTTCTGCTTGTTTAGCAGACTTGTAAGTGTTGGAGCCCTTAGTGTATTTTAAGTTTTATTTTAACTTTATGATAGCATTAATGGTTGTGTTTTCACAACGTTTTGCTATATGGGTTGTGTTTCATTCTTAAGTCACTAACTTGCAATAATTATGGTAATAATCATTTTAACCTGTTTACCTTTAAGGAATTATTTGATGGTTCCTAATTGCTTGATTGTTTAATTTAGGTATTAAGGCTTGCTATTTATTGAAGTTGGCAAGTACATGCTGTTGTCTGAGGAAGGAAAGTCACTGGATTTTCCGAAAGCGCTAACGTAATAAAAGTGTGTTTTTTAGCCTGAACAGCTAGTCCTGGTTCTTGTTTATCTAGTTTATCCATTTTAAGTTAGGTAAGCTCTATAGGCAAAAACTCTATCTGTACATGTCCACCAAGTTAAAATTGTCAAACAGTCTACTTCTCCCTTCCCTCCTCTATGCTAGCCCCATTTTCACTAACCTACACTCAACTCTCTTAAATAAATAACAATTGTGCTACTACAAAATAGCAAAGTTTGTCTCCAAAATGCCAACTCGCACACATCACTGAGTGGCCATTAAATCTTCAAACTGGTTAGAATTCCTCAGTTACATACATTACACCCAAGTAATTCTTACCCACAAATTGCTTTACACCCCAAATTACTGCCCTTCTCTTCAAACTATGATATAAACACACACCCCAACTTGGATTCTTAGGTCTTCTAACAAATAACTCCTAACCATAACTGTTGTTGTTGTTGTTGTTTGTTTTTCGGCTTTTCCTGGTTAGGGGTCGCCACAGTGGAACTCCGGTCTACTAATGATTGACAGTAGGTTTTTACGGTGCCGAGTTGCCAGCTTGATGCCCAACCTTCAACGAAGGCACCTCCGGCATGTCTTTCGGAATGCCACTCGACCGTGTGGAGGACATGCAGACTCCACACAGAAGGCACTGCCCCCACACCAGCCGAGAATCGAATGGGAGAACCTCTTGCTGTGAGGCAACAATGCTACTGCTGCACCACCCCGGCAGATAACTAACTAAAGCCAACAAAAGAACTGGACAATGCCTTTATTCTCATGCTGTTGCCAAATTATGGAATGCTGTCTCTCCCTCTATTACCCATTTAGACTATGTAAGAACATTCAGAACAGCACTAAAAGACCACTTTCTTAACAACCATATCTGTTCCCGTAATCATATGATTAAACCATCTTACATTTGTTGCTTAGTCTGCAACTCCTACTTCTAGCCTCATAACTGTACATAATTCTGTAAACTATTATCTGAGTATTGTAGTTTTGCACATTAGATTGAATGGAATGTATCATTGCTTTAATTTGTAATATTGTATTATCTGCTTACTCTTTTAAGACTATGTTATACAAATTCTGTAACTGTGTTGGAGCTTTTCACCCTGGGCCTCTACTGAAAATGAATCCTTGGCCCAGTGGACTTTCCTGGTAAACAAATGTCAATAAATAATAAATAAGTGAGCTATCAATAGAAGCTGGAGGCCTTGTCCCTATATTCAGTGTTCTACAGACTCCTTAGCAATGATCTGTGCCTTGTTTTGTGGGCTATTAGGAATCCGATACTCCAAAACCTCCTGTTTCTCTACAAAGCAAACAGTCCTGTGAACACTAGAACCAGAGGTCTAAACCTGATATAGCAAATAAAGAAATTATAGTGGAGAAGATTTGTCATGCAACAACTACCCATTTTGTGGAACAAGTACACATCAAGCAATGTGACACACTGTCTTAATTTCAGAAGAATTCAGACAGTTTGATGTATTTTTATACATTAAGTATAGATATAACTGACTTGATGCTTGAAAATAGATATATGGTCTAAGCTTTGGTAATGGCAAGGGTAAAATGATCACATGGTCTAGTTGCCTTGTAAATGTTATAATTTGTATGAAGAACTCCATAATTATAATTGCTTGGATTTTAGTGAAAGTACCAGCAGCCTCTCTGGTGTTGGGGAGGGTTGACATTTTGGGCAAAACCTTTCTTCAATACTAAACACAAAACATTAAAAAAGCAACATGCTTTAAATAGGAGCATACCCGGTCACATGACAGCAGCCAACATCATATGACCGAAAAAACAAAAGTTAATACAACAATAAGAATATTTAAAAATTTAAAATACAAATAAACATAAAGCATGCACACTTCTAACTAAACAATTTAGTTTGTTGTAGCTTCATTAAAATAGGTTTAAGGCTAACAGCAGAGTTCAAACCTGGTGTACAATCAGCCGCCAATCTAAATATCCATTCATACTCTTTTATTTCTAAAACATTATTAGTGTCCCCACCCCTCCCAGAAGGAACAACCATATCTATAACCCTAAACTTAAAATAATGTTCATCCCCATACAACCTAATAAGTTTAAAAAGGGCATTATTCTCATTTTCTCTTCTAATCTCGGATTTATGTTCAATTATCTGGTCCTTCAATTTTCGTGTGGTCTTCCCTACATAAAATGAAGGACAAGCCACACCAGTGGCCAAATAAACAACATTAATACTACCACAATTTGCCGCAGATTTGAAGTCATAGCCCCTATTCGTAATGGGATGAACAAAAATATGATTAGGAGAATTAACAAGATCTATACAACAGGAACATTTCAGACATTTGAATGTACCAAAACAGGAAAAAATATAATCATTTATATCTGATCTAGAGTCAAAATCCTTATAGCATATCTGACTCTTAATACTTCTCATATTTCTATATGAGAACTATGGCTTATTACCCAAAATTCTATTAATATCTGGAGAAGCCATCAACACTGGCCAATACTACTCTATAATATATTTTACTGAGTACGTTCTATTATTAAAAGTCATAACATATCTAATTTTGTCCATCCTATGGACATTACTACTTAAATCAGAATAAGGAGAGCCAGTTAAAGAATTGACCTTAAAGAAAGGTTTATAAATAGTTTCCATATTGAGCACTACATAATCTTTCAATCCTATCAACATATCCCGATCATAACCACTCAATAAAAATTCATTAAACATTTCTTCCAATTGTATAAAAAACAGTGAGTCAGCTGTATTTAATCTACTTACCCTAGCAAATTGAGCTTTAACTATACCTTTAAAAACATGTGGAGCACGCATGCTGTCACGATGTATATATCTACTTGTATGTACATCCTTCTTATAAATAGTAGTTTGTATTGCACCCTCATGTAAAATAATTCTAACATCAAGAAACAATGCCTCATGGTCTGAAATAGCTTCCTTAAAAATAAAAAAACTAGTAGTTGTATTAAGATATGATACAAATTATTTTAAGTCATATTGTGAACCCTTCCAGATCATAAAGCAATCATCGACAAACCTTTGATAAAAGCAAATATTATCATTCAGAAATTTATCACCATTATGTATAAACTGTGTTTCCCACTGATGCAAAACTAAATTTGCATATGTATTAGCAACCGGTGTGCCCATAGCAACACCAGTTAGCTGTAGGTATAGTTGTTGATTAAACATAAACATATCTCCTAATCATATTTTTGTTCATCCCATTACGAATAGGGGCTATGACTTCAAATCTGCGGCAAATTGTGATAGTATTAATGTTGTTTATTTGGCCACTTGTGTGGCTTGTCCTTCATTTTATGTATGGAAGACCACACGAAAATTGAAGAACCAGATAATTGAACATAAATCCAAGATTAGAAGAGAAAATGAGAATAATGCCCTTTTTAAACATATTAGGTTGTACGGGGATGAACATTATTTTAAGTTTAGAGTTATAGATATGGTTGTTCCTTCTGGGAGGGGTGGGGACACTAATAATGTTTTAGAAATAAGAGTATGAATGGATACTTAGACTGGCATCTGATTGTACACCAGGTTTGAACTCTGCTGTTAGCCTTAAACCTATTTTAATGAAGCTACAACAAACTAAATTGTTTAGTTAGAAGTGTGCATGCTTTATGTTTATTTGTATTTTAAATTTTTAAATATTCTTATTGTTGTATTAACTTTTGTTTTTTCGGTCATATGATGTTGGCTGCTGTCATGTGACCGGGTATGCTCCTATTTAAAGCATGTTGCTTTTTTAATGTTTTGTGTTTAGTATTGAAGAAGGGTTTTGCCCGAAAGCTTTGCTGTGTATAAAGTTTTTTCACCTAACGATTTGTGTTTCTTCTTTTATTATTGACTTCCAGCCTTAGTTGTGTGGAGGGTTGACATTTGGCAGTCATGGGGCAAAAAGTATTAAAAAAGGTATAAGTATTTGTTAACATTTTAATGAAACACATCTTTTGTCAATAGAAGTTAATGGATTGTAACTGATGTTCTTTAACATGTTTATATAAGAATTCAGTGTAGAACCCTCTGCAGTATCTCTGTATGTCTTCAGATGAGCCCTCTAAGCTTCTGCTCAGTGCTAATACCTTACTTATAGACAAAGATAGCAGTGCTATGGATAGATGGTAAAGGAAGGTTTAATGTCTGCTACTCTTGCTTTTTCAGCAATTAACTACTAGACTGAAATGACAAAGTACTTGATATCTCTCTTGCATTTCTTAAACAAATTTATGATGGACCCTCCTACAGAAGAATCTAAGAATCAAATGCAGAGCCTGTTATCCCAGGCCTCTCAGATACCCAGACACAGCATTAAGTGCAGTTAAGATGCTGTAGATGCTTCGTCTAAGCAACTGCCACTGAATCTATTTGCTCACTTGTCGAATAAATGGAACTTTGGTACTGTAAGTGCTTAGCGTGCTTACTTGGTGGTTTTTGTTTCTATATGATTTTGGACTTTGAAACCACTGGTTTAACTGTTTCCACGACTGCTTTTTGGAATTCAAATTTCCACCTACCTGGTCAACCTGTTGGTCCAGGCTCTCTCTCCAAAAACTCTTTTTCAGCATTTACAACTCAATCTTCAGCTACTGACATGTCTGGGTTTCACTAGAAACTCCAAAAAAATCCATACAGTCCCTACACAGGATCTGGTTTTCCTGGGCTGCCGGCTGGACACAAAGAAAATGTATGCCTTCCTCTCCCAGGAGAATGTTCACAATCCTTGCAATTTTTTCCCAAAATCTCTCCTCTTCAACCTATTGCTTAGCAAGGGAGAGGTTAAGAACTTTGACGCTCATGGAAGCCAGCATTCCTATGCTTCCTCTGACCAGACTTCACATGACGAAAGTCTTGAAATCTTTGTGGTTCCAACATTGTCCTCTCTTAGACAACCTGATTCCCCTCCTCCCTTGTCTCAAAAAGGAGCTGCTTTGATGGAGAAACAGGTCATCCTTAACCCAGGACTGCCATTCACACCACCTCTTCCTCTTCAACAGGCTTACCCAGATGCCTCAGATGAGACATGGGGGCATGGACAGGATCACATTGAGTGCAGGGAAAATATCAACCTCTGTTCTGAAGGAACATATCAGTCTGAAGAAAATGAGGGCTTTCTTCAAGCTCTTCAGACTTTCGCCCACCTTTGTAAATCTGGGGCGACTCCTAATGTACATAAACAACACCTACTATCATGTGGTACATAAAAATAGAGAGGTACCATGTCTTACCAGCTTCCCAGGTTAGCGCTGGAGGCATGGAACCTGGCCACCTAGATGGGCATTACTCTCACAATCCTATACATTCCTTCTCAGGACAATTTACTAACATACTGACAGACTTCCTAAGCCACTCCCTGGAGGAACCCCACAATCACAGAAATCCTCATATACACACATGACATTCAATCCACATGACACATCCCCTGCTCACCTAAACATACTCTCAGAGACTGTTACCCATTTACCTATATACACACACATGTACACATACCTACAATATTGCACACACACACGCACACACACACACACACACACACACATGCACACACGCACACACACACACACATGCACACATGCACACACACACACACACACACACACACACACACACACACACACACACACACACACACACACACACACACACACACACACACACACACACACACACACACACACACACACACACACACACACACACACACACACACACACACACACACACACACACACACACAAACCCCCTTCCCCAGCACCATACATGTCAGCTGCTCCAATCTAACTCTATCTGCAACATGATCTCTGCCATTCTCCATATTGGGGTACCACAGTATTTTGACCATGTTTGCTAACATAGCTGATTTTATTTTGGACTGTGTAAATCTTTTCAGTGGACATTTCTTGGGTAGACCACATGGCTAATTAGCATTTGCTGCTGTTTTGGAATGTCTCATTAGCATGTAGCATGACTGTAGAGAAGGCCCATCGACTATGTAGAATCTCTGTGGTGGGCCTGTCTCTGAATCAAAAAAGGGAAAAGGGTGACAGCCAGTGGGTGGTCACTAATGTTATGACTTGCCTCTGGCTATAGCCCTTTCGGAATCACAGTCAGGGTACCTTGACTCCTATTTTTTTTTCTCTTTTTTTGTTTCTCTTATTTTCATTAATCTCATAATTTGGTATGTAGGACATATTGCAAATATTGTGCTTTGCAGTTTCATATACTTTTTATTTCACATGCTGAATCTGACTTTCGTTTTGATTTGAGGCATCACCGATGTGTAGTTTTGTTTTTGAGTGACTTATGTTTCAGTTAACTGTTAGATTTGCTGTATTCAGTAAAGCCCACTTCAACTCTAATTCATTTGTACTGCTTGATCGTGTTCCTCTGAGGTAGTTCACCATTTGCCAACAGTGGTGTAAGATTTTTTGTGACTTCTTATTTTCTGAATACTTTGTCTGTATAGTTTGGTATTTTTATTAAAAACTTCGTAATCTAGCCCTCTTGATAGCATTTTTGATGTCTCAAATCCAGTCTCGGAATTGGTATAAACCATATAAAGCTAATTGGGTCATGACTCCACAATGCTTTTCCTAGTGCAGAACAAAATAAATGTTTCACTACTGCCCATTCTTTTTATATTAACTCATAAACTAGACAGATAATTCCACTATGTCATAAATATGATAAGTTATTCATCTAGACTTGGTCCAAATATATCAGAAAATATATGCATTTATTAAATTATGAGGCTAAATGTACCCCTGTACCAAGAAATCAGTGATCCTATGCAATATGAAAAAGAAAACTCTATTGAATATTTATTTGGTGCCAGAGGGTCTGAGTGGTCTGCAACATCTTGTTTACTGTATAACTTATACATAACGTGAACAAATAGTTATTATTATTATGTTTCCTTGCTGCATGATGGTTCCGTGTTATAACATGCTTTAAACATTTCTTTGTGTAAAACCATTTTGTGCTGTTTCCCATACAAATATTTTACTTAACTATGCTATTGTCGAAGCTCATAGCTTGCGTAAGGAACCTTTTCAGCAGATTTAGATATGGAAATTTTTATACAGAATAATTTACATAAATGAATGTGCAGCTGTGGTTTTCTGCAATTATGTAAATATGGTCCTTTTTACAATGTATTTGCATAATGTTTATCACTCATACCAACAAACATCAGACACTGTAATGAAGCCTGAATCTCCAGTGACAGAAGTCTGTAGCTTATGGGACTGAAATAAATCTTTGAATTCACTATTACACAGATAGTGCAAACTATCAGATCAAAAGGGTCATTTAAGTGCATCAGGACCACAGGTCCACAGTGTGTGAAGTATTAGGTCTCTGTTTCTCTGTACTGTGCCTATACTATTATGTACTGAATGGCCCATTCAAAAAATGGGCTTTAGGTAAAGTGACCATTAAAAAAGTAAGAGTCGTGCACTTGCACAAAAACTATGACAAAGAATGCATCTCAGTTTAATGCACCTTTTTTTGCTCACTGTATGACCGTGACCAACAGGCAAAAGTAGTTTCCTAAATAAGTCGCACAGAAGGCCATTAGTAGAAGAACGTTGGCATTTCATTCATTACATGATTTCAGAATGCAGATTTTCTTTAACCTGACATATTATCAAGGGTACAGCATTTGAGACGAAAGCTGGAAAATATAGAAAATGTTACATTTTGGGTGGAGATGTGATCTACTGTGTTCTCACCTTTGTCATACTATAATCCTGAATAGGGAATATGTATTCTTCCAATTGCATTTCTGTCAAAATATTTCATAATTTCCTGCAATTAATTTGATAATGCATGCAGTCTTCAAACATTCATGGTACCTTTTTTTAGTCCCATTTATAAAAAAGATTGTTTTGTCAAAAGCTTCCACTTAAAATATTAAGGAATCTGGGATGAGTTTGCCTACCATAGGTTCATAGGTTTATACCAGGATAATGACCACTAAGGCCCTTGTAAACCTTGCTGTGCAACCCAAATGTGACCCACAAATGTGATTTATATAGTGGATGATTTACCGACTGCCTCTCATAAGCACCAGACCAGGGGTGAATTTGCTATTATCTATCCATTGTTCCAAGTTGCAGTTAAATAGGGATGGGGAGGAACTGTGTTTTACATGGCTCGGGATCCCATTCCAAAGAATGTGAATTCTCTGAGAAACATATCTGTCTCTCCAACATGTCCTTTTTAAGTCACAGACAAAATTTAGGTCATTTAATTTAGCAGCTCTGATGTGTTTGTTTTGTGACTGTACAAATGGTTCATTAAAACAGGGTGCAGGGATGCTTTGTATGCCAAGCAAAGATCACCTCCCAGAAGTCTGTATGATGCCAAGCAAGGAGACAGGGCTTTGAGGAGATCAGAGTAGGACATTGTGTTTACTCCCTGTATTCTTTTTGTAAGGAACCTTGGTGGAAGTTCCATTTGCTACATGTGTCTGGTCAAGTATATACCAAATGCAGCATTATAAGCTTTGATGAATCTGATGAGGAGTGTAGTGCTGTGATGACTTGTCTAGACCTAGATGCCATACCCTTGTTTATTAGTTGAACAATATAGAAGGATTTTTTTCTTACCACCTTGGACAGTGCTGGCGAAATGTTAGGTTACTATCCACATGAGTTCTAAAATCCCTAACTAGTGAATCAACTTTTAAGGGTGTTTATTGATGATGTAGTTACCCGGGCTGGCAGACTTCCAAGATAGGTGCTATAATGCATTTCTTGGTATTAAGTTTTAAGCCATGGCTTTGTCTCCAAGCATTTGTCTGTGTTACACCTTCCTGAAGGATGTTCTTATCTTAAGGGGATTCAGTGACTGATCCCAGTTTGAAATCATCTGCAAACTTGGTTAGCCAGAGGCCTTTGACATTAGCTTTGACATCTGAGAAGTAGATGTCAAATAGGAGAGGGCCTAGCAGAGAGCTCTGGTGGACTCAACTGATGACTGGCCACTTTGTGCAGGTGGTTTCACTGATTCTTACTTCCTGGGTCCTATCGGTGAGACATCCAGCTAGCTAATCAGTGTATTATAAAAGGGTTTATACCTAGTTCAATAAGTTTGTTAACAATTCCTGAGCTGGATGCTGTATCAAATGCTTTGACCTGATCTAGATAGGCAGCATGTACTATTTTCCCATCATCCATTGCTTTAGTGACTTTTTCAAAGAAGAACACCAGATTCAGTAAGTATGACCTTCCTTTGACAAAGCCAAACTGGGATGGATCCAGTGTCTGGAGATCCCCTATGTCTCTGTTGATAATTTCTATGATAATTATTGCCATGGGTTTGCAAATACGGCTACTCAGACTAATGAGTCTGTAGTTTCTAGGATTTGTTGAAGGTCTTCGCTTATGCAGAGCGGTGATTGTTGCCATTCTCCATTCATGTGGCACAAAGCTTGTTTTACACTGTAGTTAAATAATGACGTCAGGGTTCCTGATAAGTCATATTTTAGACTGTTCAGTGGGTATCCTGGGATATTATCAGGGGCCCATTGAGTCCGTGTTCTTGGCTTTAGTGAGTGGAGCCCAAACATGCTCCCTCATTGTAATTGGAGGGGTTATGTTTGAGGGTATTTTTGGGAGATGGTTGGGCTGAGACGGGGGGGTAAAATTAGAACTGAATTTCTCCTCTAACAGTTTGGTTATATCACCAGTCTCTGTGAATTTGGCACCAGTAACCACAAGTTACTTTGCTGTGTGCTGCTTTTGAGGTTCTGACATAGGTTATCTTTCACCCAGGACGCTATCTTAAATCCCCAGCGCTAGCTTTGATTGAACTAATTATCCCCTCTTAGTTGCATATTTAGTTTGGTGAGAGAGTCTTAACTTGATGGGAATTATCCTTCCTGATTTTTGCCATCATTTTTTCTCCTTTTGTTGTATATCCTGTTTAATTTGGGATGCCACCAGGGAGGCTTGTTTCTGGGGTAAGTCCTGGGCTTACTTCTGTTAAGTACAGTAGCCTGTATGCAGCCATTGAAATGGTTGTACTGAGTTTCTGAGAGCAATTCAGCGTAGGCTGCTGTGTTCTTGGGCTTTGAAGGGGCATTGAAATTTGATAAATCATTACTTAATAAAAGGTAATTTGTCTTGGAATAGTTCCGAAGTGTTTCTGTTCTTAAGGAGATTATGGTGCAAATTTTGATTATAAAGGGAACAGATTTATGGTCGGACCTTACTAGGGAGAGCAAGATATGAGGGACAAATAAAGTCTTTTCCCAAATTTTTGAGCATGGAGTTCAGTATCTTGGAGCCTTTATTGGGAATGTTAACTTTTTAGTCAAGGGTGTTTATATTTACGAAATCCAGGAAATCCCTGTGCCTGTAGATTTGAGGCCATGTAGTATTGCATGTCTGTAGAAGGGTAGTTAAAGACTCCAATGGATAGGGTGTTGGATTTTATGTTAAGTATCTCCAGGAGGTCCAAGTGTGCATTCTGAACTTCAGAGACATTGAGGGTGACCTATAGCTGGTTAGAATATGGTACATGATTTTGTCTATGGTGATCTGCACATTGAGGAACTCCAGTACTTATCCTGTTCAACCACCCTAGAATTATGCTTGTTATTGATGTATATTGAGAAACCTCTACCTTTAGCACTTGTTTGTGCTGCTACTGGTCTAAGAATGTGGAAGGCATTGAAACCATGCACTGCTGGGATAGTCTCTGCCACTTTAAGCCATGTCTCAGTAGCTGCACAGATGTCTGTATCCTTGATCATGAGGAGGGCTTGGAGGGAGTGTAGTTTATTATGTATAAGTTCATAGGTAAGTACTAGGTTATCTGCCTGAGGGTATATGTAAGCCTAGCCAGAATGTGTTGGCTTTCGCCACCCCCTTAGATTAGTTCCCAGTGCCTCTGTCCAGCAGAGCCACTGCAGTGATCCCTGAGGTAAATTTTCTGTTTCCCATCCACTTGTCAAGGTTTCTCTTGAAGAGTGTTAGTGAGCGTCTCTGCCTAATGTAGATTGGAATCTTGTTCCAAAGCATGGGGAGTCTCTGGGATAGGAACCTATCCCTCCAGCAAGTCCTATTTATCATTATGGTGAGGTTTAGATCACTAGAGCGTGTGGCTCTTGGGGATTTGTTTTTTTTTTTTAGGTGGAGCATGTCCATCAATTCTGGGTTGGACATGGCCTTGTACGTCATGCAGAGATCACCTCTGAGTAGGTGGTATGCAACCGAGTACAGCTTGAGTTTCTTCAGTCGGGCTGCATAGAGCATCTGTTTGAGGCCAGTAATCCTCTTGGTGAGGTACTTCTGTGGTCTTTCCAGTTATTGCAGGTGTCTTGTAAGGTACATCCCAAATGGGGTGTTGTACTCTATGATGAGTCTGATGAGTGATGAGTAGAGGGGCACAATAACCTCTTTTGTTCTAGAGGCGAACCCTTTTGTGATTAGGTGGGCCACATAGATGGATTTTCTAACCATCATGGCAATATAATTATCAAAGGAGAGATTACTATCTACTTGGGTCCCCAGATCCCTTATTTCATTTTCTGTATTTAGGGTACTACCACGTATGTAGTAGTTCACTGCTAGTTTGTTTTTTTCCAGTGGGGATGACTATGCACTTTTTGGCATTTAGCTTGAGGTCATGATTTTGACACCAGGTATCTGTCTCAGTGAGACTCTTCTGGAGGATGTCTGTATCTGTCAGAGACTCAATTATGGCTCCCATTTTACAGTCGTCTGTGAACTTGGTCAGCCATAGTCCTCCTGCGCTTGCCTGTACCTCTGAGATGTATATACCGAACAGGAGGGGTCCCAGGACTGAGCCCTGGGGGACGCCACTTATAACCGGTTTAGTGTCAGACCTAGAGCCTGCAACTCTCACCGTGTGGGTTCTATCCGTGAGCCAATTGGCAACCCATCTCGTGATGTAGAGGTTTATGTTCAGGCTGGTGAGCTTGTCTATAATACCAGAATGGGGAATGGTGTCGAAAGCCTTTGTGAGGTCTAAGCAGACTGTGTGGACCACCTTTCCCTCATTTATAGCCTTGGTAACGGTCTTAAAGAAGTCCACCAGGTTTAGGAGGCATGATCTGCCCTTAATAAAGCCAAACTGGGTAAAGTCCAATGTTTGGAGGTTCCCAATTTCTCTGTTAATGATTTCCATGATGATGCGCTCCATAGCCTTGCAGACCAGGCTAGTCAGGCTTATAGGGTGATAGTTTCCGGGGTCTGCTGTGGCTCCACCTTTGTGGAGCAGGATAACTGTTTCTGTGCGCCACTCTGTGGGTATGTAGCCTGTAGAGAGGCTGAGTTTGAACAGTGTGTTTAGGTGAGGGGTTAGTTCATTTTAGAGTTTGTGTAAGACACAGCCTGGGACTCTGGTCCCATTGAAGCTGTGTTTTTGGCTTTGGATAGGGCTGTTTTAACCTGTGTGTCAGTGATTTCCAGGGCTCTACATTCTTCTGGTATGGTTATGGGCCCTTTAGGGGGTGCGAGGGGGGTGAAGTTTGCACTAAACCTGTCTGTCAGAATGTTGGCAATATCAGTTGGTTCAGTTTTATTTGTGCCATTCTGCACTAACTCAGAGCAGATCTGAGAGTTTCAACTTAGGTTCTTGACATAGCTAAAGAGCGCTTTGTGGTTATCTTTGGAGTCCTTGGCAGTTTTTCTTTTGAAGCTAGCCTTGGATGATTTTATGAGGGATCGTAGTTTCTTGATGATACTGATCAGGGATGTCTTTCCTTCTTGGGATTTTACTCTTTTCTGTACTGGTTTCCTCATTCTATTGTATAGCTTGTTTATGGCAGGGGTCCACCAGATTGGTTTCCTTTTCTTGGAGGAGTGAGTCTTGGTTTTTCTTGGGATAGCATGATCCATACATTCTTGCAGGTGCTCACAGAGTGCCTTTGTAAGGGATTCAGCAGCTTGGACAGTGTTGTCCTTTAGCATGGGGGCTGTGAACCTTTCCACCTTGGTCTTAAGTAACGTGAAGTTTGCTTTTGAAAAGTTTTTCATGGTCATTTCCTTGATTGGGGGTGGGGGCGGAATGTGGATATCCAGAGTGATTAGTCTATGGTATGATCTGACCAGTGAGGGGTTGACCTCCGGTGTAGAACACCGGTCGCCCATGTTGGTGATGACCAGGTCCAATATGTTGCCCCCTCTGCTGGGGGTGTTGACCAGTTGATCCAAGGCATTCAAGTTTATAAATTCTAGGAAACGTTGGGCAAGGGAGTTAGTACTTCAATAGTTCTCCCAGTTAATGTTTGAGTAATTGAAATCACCCAATATTAGGGCATTTGGTAGGACCTTCATATTTTTCAGTGTCTCCAGAAATACGGAATAGGGGTCCTGGGTCATGGTGGGTGATCTGTAGCAAGCTACAATTTGAATTGCAGTTTTGCCCATTGTTAGTTGCACATGGATGATCTCCGAGGCATTGTGGTGTGCCACTAACCTGGAGGTGTGGGTGTCCTTGATGAATATGGATACACCCCCGCCTTTTGTGTTTCGGTCTGGGTTCTTTGGCTGAAAAGTATGGTATGAGTTATAACCTGGGAGTGCTGAAGTGCTCTCTGGAGCCTTAAACCAGGTTTCTATTACTGCACAGATATCAATGTTCTCCATACTGAGGAGTGCCTCGAGTGCATGCATTTTGAGGTTTAGACTTCAGGCATTGAGTAGCATTACCCTTAGTTTTTGGTTAGTTGTGCTATTTACGGTGGTGGGTTTGTCTTTTGAGCCTTGCCTAAAAAAGGCACTATGAGGCTGGCAAAAGCATTGGCCAATATTCGAAAGCCTAAGGGTGACAGGTGCAAGCCATCTCTTGCGAAGCAACGTGGCTTGTCGAGCATGTCATCCTAGGTGGATAGATACTGGATCCCTTTTGAATGACACCAGAAACTTAGCCAATTGTTAAAATTGATCATTTTTTCTTTATACTGTGGCATCATTCTTGGTGAGAGCAGGATGCTACTCAGGGTCAGGGTCATACCGACTTGGGCTACCTGATCAGAGAGCTCTTCCATGTCTCTTTTCATGTAGTCCAGGGAGGTACGTCTCAGATCATTCACACCAACATGGACAATGACAGAGTCGTATTTGTACTTGTTCTGGAGCGACCTGAGTGCTTGTGTTATGTGGCATATCCTGGCACCTGACAGGCAGCTAACTGTAACCTTCTCCTTGTCCAGCCTAGTTAGTGGGACATCAGTGTGCCTGACTATAGAGTCGCCTATTACTAGTGTGTTGGGTATGTTATTTTGCCTTAAGGGCTGTGATTGCATGGCGCTCTGATTATGTAAAGTATGTGTTTCATGGTTTGTGATGGGGTGTGGAGGTTGCTTGGGTGCCTGCTTTGGAGGTTTCTGTTGCTTTTGCAGATTTTATTTTAGAGCCTCCGAGTATGTTTTCGTGTGTTTATGTGTGTTATTTGCTGGTGTTAGTTTAGTAGGTCTATGTGAGACAGGTGGTGTGTTGCAAGTATTTTCCGTCTCCTCTTCACGGTCAGTTCCAGTTTTGGGATGTGAGAGCTTTGCCTCCAGTTTGGCTGTATAATTGCATCTCTCACATATATTAGTGTTTGGTGGTAGGAGGAGAGGGTTGTCTGTATACATGAGGCAGTTGTAACATTGCCTCAAAATGCCCAGATTCACCAGTTGGAATGGAGAGTACACCTGAAACTGCCCTTTGGACATGCCTGAATAGGAAAAGTGAGCTGTTTTACTGACTGGCTGGTAGGGACGAATAGAGATCCTTGTCCTTCTGGACAGTATATGGGGGGGGGGGGTCTAGTGCTACAGTTAATTAGTGCTTGCTGTGAGTTTTGAGCAAGTGCTGGGCTGTGAAATGAATGGTTTGAGTGCTTAAGTTGAAAGTTTGTCTAGTTCTAAGGGAAAAATTGAAGAGTTTACTTTGTGGAGCCGGGAATAGTTTAACCCTAGCTAACCAGCGCTGCCCGGCATGCAAAACCGTGCAAATGCATTTTTTATAGTAGGGAAACCTGGCATTGAGCAGTAACAGCCTGAGGTTCAGCTGAGTTGATTTTGCAATGTTGGTAGGTTTGTTAATTTGGCATTACTTAAAAAGGCACTATGGGGATGGGTGAGGTTTTCACCAGTATTCAAAAGCCTAGAAGGGAAGGGTGCAGACCTTCCTTGGCAAAGCAACATGGTCTGATAACCATGTCCTCCCAAGCTGACAAATATTGGATCCCCATAGAATGATACCAGAAAGACATCCAGTTGCTGAAATCAGTCATTTTTGCTCATATTGTAGCATCATGCTTGGTGATGGTAATATTCTACTCATTGTTAGGCTCATACTAGCCTTAGACATGGTCTGGAAGCTTCATAATGTCTCTGTTCATATAGTCCAGGGAAGTACATCTCAGGTTATTTACACCTACATGGACTATGATGGAATCATACTGGTACCTGTGCCATAATGACTTGAGTGCATGTATGATTTGGTGGATCCTGGCTCCAGATAAGCAACTTACATTCATCTTCTCCTTTGTCAGCCTAGTTAGAGGGGCAGCAGTGTGTCTTATAATGCAGTCCTCTACGATAAGAATCCTGGGTACTGTGTTTGCTTGCCTTCGGGGCTTAGTGTTTGGGGTTCCACTGAGAGTGACAGTATATGCAGTATTAGTTTTCTTCTGCATGCCTTTGGGCTTGCTGAGGCATGGCTTTGATATTGAGTGGTCTAGGTGATTTTTGTTGTTCTGGAAGATTGTTTTTAACTGCCTTAGCATACATTAATATGTGAGTATTGTATGCTATTTGAGTGGTTTTAGAGAGTTTAGCCTCCAGTATTGTGTCAGTGCACCTCTTGCATAAGTTATTTTCAGTAAATATGAGGCAATTGCTACATTGTCTCAAAATGCCCATATCCACCAAACTGGCTACAGAGAAGTTAGGAAATTTTATATCCATACTATCCAGTTCTTTGACCGGTGTGGTGTACTGGGGTTAGAAGGTAATATTAAGGGTGCTTTGTTGGTGCAAACTAATAAGGGTGCTTTATAGGAGCAGATTATGCTAAACAGTACTAAATTGTACTAACTTTATGGTTTATGCTATACTGTATTCTACCAAATCTTTAGGTATTACCACTCAAGGCTCAGCTAGCTGTTCTAAGCTTGTCAGTACACAAGATATTTGCTCTGTATTGCTGCTTTACAGGGTACAGATTTATGGAGTGCTCTGCAGAGTAAATTTGCTTTCTAGATTTCTGTCACTGTACAGGACACTGGCAACCCATGCAAACTCACAAAATTTATAGCAGCATGGACCCCCCCCCCCAGAAGACTCACTAATGAGCCCGCTGGCCAATAAAATGACTGCACTACAAGGCCTTTTGTGTATTTCCCAACTCAGATAGATCAGGCAAACACCTCCTGCACCAGGATGAACAAACCCATTTCTCCTAATGTAAAAACACAGTAGAAGATATCCACAAGTGCCATGCTACCACAAACCAATTAAACAACTAGCTGGAGATCCTTGTTTAAGGCAATTTCAAAACCATCTTACTGCAGTAAAAGTGAGACAAAGAGCACATTTTTAAATCAACGAAATGCACACATAAAAGCAGGAAACAATAGTGAGATTTGCAATCAAAACTACGTAACTTCGCCTGAATGGCACTTGATACAAATAAAGCAGTTCTGGAATGCAGGCGAGGACACCAAGCTTTGCTGAGGTGTAGCGAAAGGAGCAGGAGACAATAAGTAATAAAGAAGGTTTACTCAAAAGCAATACTGATCTGCTTGGTGTGGCCTCAGTATCATGGATTTGTGGAAGGCAGTGCATCGGAAGAGTACGTAAATAGTTTATACAGCAGACAATAGCAATGAAAGAGGGTAGGGGGATTCTTTGTAAATTAGATTACCATAAGGGGTAGAGGCCATAGACACAGCCTTATAAAACCATCACAGTAAAAGGGTTGGTGAAAATATTTTAAGGAACAAGCAGGACAGCTAGAGTGGCATCCAATCAAATAAAAGCAGTATTGTAGCACTTAATGTGTTAATGTGGGATGAGGCAGACACTTTCCTTCTTCTGAGGTTAAACATTCTTTGAATGCCTCAGTAACATCTGCTTCTCATGTTACTGAGCATTTCTAAAGTTTGTTTGTGATGTTGCTGATTCTTCCCAGGACATGCTGCTTCTGGGTCTGTAATGAGAACAGTGGAATGGCTGTGTTCTCCAAACCTTCATGAAGAAATTAAAATTTTGATTTTAAATTCCTCCTTCTGCAAGGGATTTCAAGTTTGGCTCTGTTACAGCTGTGATGCTCAAAAAATGTCATGAAAGGGGAATGTTCATTCATGGGGGTGGTATTTTTCAATGCTCATTTAAAGCAAATAAAAATTTCCCTTCATCCTCAACTCCCTTTTTCAATATGCAATTTAAACAGTAAGACACCATAAAACAAAAGTTTAATAAGGAATGACAAAACGACTACAAAAGATAAAGGAAATCCTTTAAAAGCAGGTACAGTTTTCCCCAGACCAAAGAAAGTTTTCTCAGTCAGCATGACTGCTTGTCTGTTCAGGTTCCCACCCTCCCCAGCAACCTTTCCATCTCTGAGGTTTCACTGTCTCTTGTGATGTCAGATTGTACCAGACAAATGGGTTTTAATTCAGCAGGGATACACTTGTCCATGGAAAACCCTCTCTCCATTTCAGGGAATTCCTCCTTTCCCAGTGAACCAAGGCTCACTTGCTTCCACCCATTCTACATCAGATATTTGCAAACAGAGTAAGAGAACCAGCACCATTAGCAAGAGAGGATTTTAGTGTTTATTGCATCAATGATTATGAAGTTTCCCTGGCCATAATCCACAAGGAAAATCCAATGATACCCTTTATCTTTTCCCTGTTCTGGGTTTATTAAAAGGTAGATTGCCTGGTGGATAGACCAGATCTCTTGCTATCGAGCTGTCCCACTCTCCCTTCCAACCCCTTTCCAGTTGTCACTGCAGATGCATGGAACCCTCCCAACAGACAGAGACACAAGAATGTAAGATAGAGAGAGAAAGTTTGCAGTGATCAGTGTTTTGAAAGTAGTAAATCATCTCCTACCAACTGGACTGCTACAAATTTACAGAGAACACCGCAGTGATGTGGTACATAAATAAAGACGGGGGTATCATAGCATGACTTTTTGCAGACTTGCTATGATAGCCTGGCAAATAACTCAGCCCAGATTAAATCTACAGGCTTCAAAGATTCTGTCAGAGTAAAATGTTTGCAGACAAACTAGGCAGGACTTGAAGAGACCCTTACAAATGAAAATTTTCATCCTGGGATCTTTCTAGATTTGATCCAAATGTGAGGAGTACCTCAAATAGATATGTTTGCCTTCTACCAGAACAGGCGACTAAAGAAATTCTGCTTCAGGACTTCTTGTAAACATCTTTGGAAATGTTTTTTTGTTTATATGGCTAGGAATGTTCCTGTATGTTTCTCCATCCCTTTCACTGATTCCAGAAATGATGGTGGTGACTCCCTTTTGACCCAAGCAACATTGGTTTTCATTTCTTTTCAACTGACCAAGAGCAATTACCACAGGTGTCTCCACAGATTGGATTTTCTCATATAATACAGGGGCTGTTTCATACACCCCAACCTGAAAACTCTTCAACTATCATCCTGGAAAACAAAATCTTGTTAACTTTTTGACACTTTTTTTTTTTTTTTTTTTGAAGACCTGCAGAAGGTAATAAAAGTGGGAAAAAATCTGCTAGAAAAATTTCATATATGTGCAAGTGGGGTAGCATTTCTAATTTGCTCCAGTCCAAGAACCAAGACCCTTTTTAGGCCATACTGCCTCTGGTTCTTCATTATTTGTGTGAACTGCTGTCCTCTGGCCTTTCTTATTTCTTCACCAAATTTCATTTGCAGCCATTTCTGCTTGTCTGCCATTAGATCTCCTCTTTCTACCCATCATCAAGTTAAACATTTTTTGAATGAGGCATTGGATATTCATCAATTTTCTGAGCTCTGCTAGGAGGGAATATGAGTTACAAGCACTTATGGTGAATCATCCCTACCTCATATTCAAATGGATATTGTTTCTTTGAGAAATTATCCTTTTATGCCTAAAAAGTTCTCAGAATTTACATTAAACCAGACTACTAATCTCCCTGTCTTCCTCCCTGACCCTAAGAACAAGGGATAAAAGATTATGGACACACTGGATGTCCACAGGCAGCTTGGATACCACCTAATCAAAACTCAGTCCTTCTGGAAAGTTGATCAGCTAGTTGTCTTCTCTGAAGATAAGAGGAATGGACACCCAGTATCAGTGCTGACTATTTCCCAGATGGTTGTCTCATGCTATTGTCCTTTGTGACATATTTCCCAGATGGTTGTCTCATGCTATGGATCTTTGTGACACTTACCATAATAGACCACTTCCACACAGGCTTCCTCTCTGTCTTTCTGGAAGTGGGTGGACTACATAGGAATTCTAGAGGCAGCTACTTGCATCTCTCTACATACATTTACAAAACACTACAAACTGGATTACTTTTCTATGTCTAGGTCCAGAAGAAGGTTTGCTAGCACAGTTCTCAAGGGCCTCCTGGAATCTTTATTTTTCCTAATCCCATCATAATTTGTAAACTACGGTAAGTGAACCAAAGAGCTTAGGCTACAGTAACAGTGATCTAAATGTTTAATTTAGTACAAGTATAGTTGGATAAGTAAACTTACCATAACAGTTAATGTTCTACTAGATCACTGTTGCAGTAGCTGCCCCTCCCGCAAGACCCCTTATGTTTACTGTTTTCCTTTTGTATTGTCAGTGTGTGGATATATAGCTCCTTATGTATGTAGTTTACTATTATTTTTTTCCTATTATTATCATTTCAGAGCTCTTGCCTCCCTTTTCCTTGGCCCAAAAGTTCTGATTAATTTGTTGATCTAACTGTCCTTATATTGGAGCTCCTCTCAAAGTCCTTACAGATAAAGCATATGGAAGACATCCTTAAGGTTTGAAAGATGGCTGGTGACTGCAGCAAGACACAAAATAGCTTAGGCTATTGCAGCAATGGTCTACTAGAACATCTGTTGCTATGAAAGTTTAATTACACAATTGTATTTTCTCTTTTCATACTTGTCAATGGAAGTCAGTTACTGGGTTCACTGTGGTTTGCAGTCAGTTTATAGAATGTTTTATGGTTATTCTTTGTTTCACAAACTACTACCTCATGAATGAATACATTTAATGGCAGTAGTTTGAATGAATGATCATTGTTAGGGGTTAACAGTGGAAAAATAGGTGTCAGGGTACAGGTCGTGAGAAGACCTAGCAGTTTTTTTTCCAGACTTTGAAACATTTAGTTGCATTTGTTTTTGAAGAATAGCTTTCATGGATATTTAATTTCTTTGATGAATTGAAATGTCAGCAAGCCTATTCACACCATCCATATTAAGCAGACAAGTAAAATAATCATATTAAGCACTATGAACAAAAACCGTCTCTTCCTTCTGTGATCATTGCTGTAGCATGTAATTTAAAAAGAAAACAGTGATATTGTAGAGTACTGATTTTAATGGTTTGTTCTCCATTCTCAGCAAAAAAAAATTCCATTTCCTTGTAAAACACGCAAGAAATCTGTTAAATGACTGCTTTTTGATCAAATTTGTCATTATGTTGCTGAAATCATATATTTATGTTTACCATAACTAGTAAGATGGAATGTAAATATGTTTTGTAAAATGAAAACTAATGAAGTCCCTCTATAACTATACTGTATGATTAGTATGGAAAGTTTTGCTGTTTCTGAATGTTAAGGATACTGACATTTTGTGGTTAGCTTTGTGGCACAAATAAACTTGACAGACGACTACAAAAAGTCTTGGGTGAAAAGCTGAAACAGCCTTTGGCTTAATTTTTTCTGTCTGATATTCGTAAAGTATATACAATTGGTTGAAGGTCGTTCTCACGAAGATCGTCTCTCAGTTTCTGGATTGTCTACATATGTCTTCCTGCAAAGTGTAACACGACAGCTATAATGTCGACAGATATTTTATTACTGCTGCTTTGGTGTTAATTAGTGCTTCAGAAATGAAAGAAACCCCTGCATGTTTTCACTTGCATCACTAATTAGGGCCTAATTCATACAAAAGGAGCCTCTGCTGACATTTCAAAATACCTGAAGGAAGCATAGTATTATGCACATTAAAACCTGCATTTATTTAACCCTTGGCTAACCCAGTCAGTTAACTATCAGCATATAGCAATAGTGCTATTTTCAATTTCTTCCAATTATAGACTTTAAAGGCAAGTGGTTCCCATAGTTACAAGAAGAGTGAGCATAATGCTTGCAGCATTATTATAATTGTCATAGTGTAGTCAAGTATGCAGTTCATGGTAGGAAGTACTGCATGTGAAATGGGCATTTTATGGGAATTGTGAGTAATTTATGAAAAGCTTCCTATGGCAAGCTTATGTTATACCATCTGTTTTTAAAACTACCTGTAGTTACAGGAATGCACTAATGTGAGTCCTTTCCTTCCGACCAAAATCTCAAGACAGGACTGAAGATGTGGGACTGTATCAGCAATTATTTTTAAGTCTAGATATAGGCAGACACTCTATATATGTGATGCATATTTTTGACAATTTTGTATTTGTCTGTTAATGAAGCAGCAGTGGTCTTGGCTTTTAAACAAAGGAACATTTTACCAAACGTGAAATGAACAAATGTCCAGCATGTAAATCAGGTCTGAATTGCTTGTGTCGTACACAAGCGAAACACTGGCTAAAGTGCCTGACAGCTTTTATGCACAGCTAATAAGTTTCACAAAAGTCTCTTTTTGCTTAATACAACACTCTTCAGTGTAAATAAAGTGAACTCCTCGAAAGGAGTAACACAGCTCAAACGCTTTAATCAGGGTGAATAAGCATTCAGTTCTATAATATCTTGAAAAGGTAGTTTTGGCAAGAGAACCAATTTTTTTCATATTAGTAAGTCCAGCTTTACTTTACAGTGACTAATCTAGTTCTAGTAGCAAGGACAGCTACACTTCATGGAAGAGCAGCTTACACAAATGAAGACGGTTCTAGTTCATTCCAGAAATACCCAGGCAAACAAGCTTCTATCATCTTCAGGTTCTTTTCAGAATACAGTTTTTTTACAGCCATAAACCAAGCATAGTTAGATGTCTTTAAGGTCTGTATCAAATTGCAGATGGTCTCAAAAGCTTGTTCTATTCCCAGTAAGAATTCCTTTAGTTTTCCAGTCTGACAAAGCTGTTAAGGATGAACTAAGCAGTATAGCTAAAACTCAGATTTCAGAGATTTCAGGTTACATAAGCAACATCTCATGAATGCCATTCCTTGCTAGAAAGGCTCTTTAATTTGAATGATGCGGTACAGCAGAGACTCTTCCTCTGATAAACTCTTACTTCCATTTCATCACACTATAATTTCACAGTTATACATGTTTCAGCTTAATCCTTTCAATGAAAATAAACAGATCTAATATGTAAACCACCTGATTTTAGTGACACATTTTCTAGGAGTATCACTAAGTGTGTGTTTGTCAGACCTCTCAACCAATTGGGGACACATTTCGACAGAATCAGGGACACTTTTAAAGTGTGTGTGTGTGTGTGTGTGTGTGTGTGTGTGTGTGTGTGTGTGTGTGTGTCTGTGTGTGTGTGTGTGTGTGTGTGTGTGTGTGTGTGTGTGTGTGTGTGTGTACCAGAGTCCATCTGGATAGCTTTTTTCATCTATAAAGAATTTCCTTTGAATTTACTAAATCTATTTTTTACTTCACAATTTACCTTGTATAAAACATATATTTGCATATAGTATCAGAATATGATTAACATCCTTATGTTGAAAATGTATGTATACTTGTTCAGACTAGGTTTCCTTCAGGTTCATGCTATGACTTTACTACACATTTTACAGTTACTCAGGCATTACTGCTTAAGTTTTATAGGCTCCTAGAGTCATAGGTACTTATTGGCTATTGATTAACAAACTTAGTTTTCCATTCCCATGCTAGTTTTTAGCCCTTTTGTTCGCCCTTTTGCTCTGTGTACAAGTAATATGAAGATGGGCAGAACAAAGATGTTTTGAGGGATTTTCATTTTGTCCCCCATCCATGAGCAATAAGGATGGTAAACAGGGGTGAATTTACAGTTGCCCATCCAATCATCCAAATTACATTTGAATAAGGTAAGATAAATACTTTGCTTTATGTGAAGTGGAAAACAGAGCCACAGAAGCAGGATACTCTGTAATACATACCTATCCCACCAACATGTTCTGTTTATGTTACAGAAGAGACTGCGATCCCTTGATCAGGTGTCTGTGCCACCAATGGACTTGCGGGTGTATAGCAGGTCTTACTGGATTGGGTCTGTTGAAGTTTTGCATGTGACGCAAAAGTCTATCCTCAGTAGCCTGTATAATACCAAGAAGAGGGACTAGGGTTTGAGATGGCCCCATATAGTTTGTATGACCTGAGACCTTGATTTTCTTAGTGAAGAAGTATTGTTATTCCAATTGTGACTAGTATTTGGACAAGAACATAATGAAAGAGGAATTATACTCAAGGATCAGTCTAATGAGTGTTAAATACAGTGAACTGATTGCATCCCAGAACCTGGATGCCATACCTATTGGTATAAGCTTTGTGATGAAAAAAGACTTCCTTAAAGTGATGACTACAGAGCAGTCAAAGAACAGTTTGTTTTTGACGTAGTTTGCCAGATCCTTAACTACATCATCATTGTTTCAGGGATATGCTGTCAATTTAATAGTTATGAGAGAAGCCATGCTTGCTGAAGGATATGATTATGCATTTCTTGGTATTTAGCTGTAGTCCATGGATTTGACATTAGCTATTTGCTTGGGACAGCCGTCTTGGAGGATAATGGTGCACTCTGGCAGTTTGTGATGCGAAGTTTACAGTCATCCACAGACTTGGTCAGCTTCAAGCCTTTAACATTAGCTTTGAGCTTTTAGAAGTAAATGCCCAAGGACTGAACTCTGGGCTACACTGCTAGTGACACTTCTGGTGTAGGAAGTAGAGTCATTCACTCTTTATTTCCTGGGTTCTATTTGTGTGTCACTGAGTCACAAAGGGATTTATATTTACTTTTAAAAGGTTGTCTATGATACCTCAGTGTGGGATGGTGCTGTATGCCTTTGCAAGCTCTAGATATGTGGTGTGTGGTGGTGCTGCGGTAGCATTGTCGTCTCACAGTAAGACGCTGTCCGGTTCGATTCTCAGCTAGCGCGTCTTCTGCGTGGAGACATGCATGAATGGGCGTACCTTCGTTGAAGGTTGTGCGTCAGGGCTGGTAACTCGGCACTTAAAAGTCAACTACCAATCATTAGCAGACTGGAGTTCCGCTGTGGCGACCCCTAACCGGGAAAAGCCAAAAGACACAAACACAAACAAACTGATTTGCCTTCATCTGTTGCCACTGTAACTTTTTCAAAGACATTAACTGTGTTAAAAAGTCTGCACCTGACCTTGATGAATCTGAACAAGCTTCAGTCAAGAGTCTGTAGGTTTCTTATTTCCTTATTTATTAATTCTATAATAATCGTTTCTGTAGCTTTACAGATGTAGCTGGTGAGATTCAAAGTGTCTATAATTACCTGGGTCTATTGAAACCCCACCTTTGTGCAAGGTAATGACTGTTACTATCCTCCATTCGGCCAACTTAAACCCTGTTTTCAGGCTGGTATTGAATAGGCTCTGGGGGGGGGGGGGTGTCTGACAAGTCATGTTTCAAGATGAAAACTAGGTAGTCTGGTATGTTGCCTGGCCCCAAAGAAGCAGCGATCTTGGCCTTAAATATCATATTGAGGACATGTACTTTCAAGATTTGAGGATGTGTAGATCTGAGAATACTGGAAGGGAGAAGAAGGTGAAGTTTGGGCTATGTTTATCTGCTAGTAGATTGTCAATGTCCTCAGGCCCATAGAATGTGATATAATTTCTTGTTAGCTCTGTACATTGCTGGGCATGTTTCAGAAGTTACTTACATAGTTAAAGAAGGCTTTGTGTGGGTACCCTTCACCTGGATGGCTATTTTTACCTCATATCTAGATTTATTTGATTTGATCATAGTCTAAAGTTTCTTGTTTAGTTTAGCAATAGTGTTTCTGGCATATTAAGAGTTCAATTTATTTGTTGCGTCTAATGAGTTTTGTTTTTTAATTGCTAGTGCCAATTTTGGGGGTTAATGCATAAAAGGTCAATAAGTGTGGGCTTGAAATTTATTAAGTTAAGTGCATAGTGTCAAGACTGTATTTATAGGTTCATAGGTAGGTACTAGGCTATTAGCCCTATGGGCCTGTATAAGCATAGCCAAATGGTACCCTGGCTTTTGCCACCCAAGAAAATAATTTTCCTGTGCCCCTGTCGAGCATAGCCACAGAAGTGATCCCCTGGGTGAATTTCCTATCTCCCATCCAATCATCAAGATTTTTCTTGAAGAGTGCTAATAGCAGCTTTGTTTGATATAGATAGGTAGTTTGTTCCAGAGTATGGGAAGTCTCTGGGACAGGAATCTATCCCTCCAGCATGTTCTGCTTATTGTGGTGACAAGGTTTAGGTCCCTAGAGCATGTAGCTCAAAGGGATTGCAATTTCTTCAAGTGGAGCATGTTCAACAGCTCTGGGTTTGACATACCTTTGTTATAGGTTCATAGGTTCATAGATTTGTACTAGGCTAACTGCCCTTGTGAGCCATTTTAAGACTAGCCAGTTACCCCATGTGAGAATCAAACCCTGCACCTTGTGTCTGCAAAGTGAATGCCTTAACCATTATGCCATCCTCCCACCCTAAGGTTCATAAGTTAGTACTAAGCTAAATGCCCTTGTGAGCCATTTTAAGCCTAGCCAATTATCCCTTGTGAGACTCAAACCCTGCAACTTGTGTTTGTAAGGCAAACACCTTAACCATTAGGCCACCCTCCTAACCATAGGTTAGGCAGAGATCACCTCTGAGTAGGCAATATGCGACAAAGTAAAGCTGGAGTTTTTTGAGACGGCCTGCGTAGGTCATCTGTTTGAGGCCAGTAATCCTCTTTGTGAGGTATTTCTGCGGCCTTTCCTGTTGTTGTAGATGTCTTGTGAGATACATACCAAAAGGAGCGTTATACTCTGTAATGGGTCTAATGAGTGATGAGTAGAGGGGAACAATGACCTCTTTTTTCCAGGATGAGAAACCTTTTGTGATGAGGTGTGTCATGTAGAAGGATTTCCTGACTACTGTGGTGATGTGATTATCAAAGGAGAGACTACTATCCACGTGTGTCCCAAGGTCTCTTATCACACTTTCGGTGTTAAATAGACTACCGCCTATGTGGTAGTTCATGGGTACAAAGTTTTTACCAAAAGGGATGACAATGCAGTTTTTGGCATTGAACTTGAAGCCATGGCTTTGACACCAGCATCTGGCTCCATGAGGCCCTTTTATAGGATGTCCACATCATTAGGAGTTTTTATTGATTATGGCTCCTACTTTGCAGTCATCTGCGAACTTTGTTAGCCAAAGACCTTCTGTGTTAGCCTGTACTTCAGAGAAGTAGATACCAAACAGGAGAGGACCTAGGACTAAACCCTGTGGTACTCCACTTGTCACTGGTCTGAAGTTGGATTTAGAGTCTTCTACTTTCACAGTGTGGGCTCTGATAGTGAGCCAGTTGGCAACCCATCTTGTGACATAGGGATTTATACCTAGTTTAGTGAGTTTATCTATAATTTCAGAGTATGGAATGGTGTCAAAAACCTTGGCGAGATCTAGATAGGCTGTGTGGACCACCTTACCATTCATAACCCAGAGGCTGCCTTCACTCTGGATTAAAATCCCAGTCCAGGTTAGGCAGAGTCCCTCATTGACTCTCTTCAAGAGGAATCTTGATGAGTGGATGGGAGATCGTAGGTTTACCCCGGGTATCACTTCTGTGTCACTGTTAGACAGAGGCACTATATACTAACCTCGAAAAAGGGCATAATAAAATTAATTTAAAATGGGTGGCGAAAGCCAAACACACTTTGGCTAGGCTTATAAATGCCCTAGGGCAGATAGCCTAGTATGAACCTATGAACCTATGAACCCTCATCTACGGCTTTGGTGACCGCTTCAAGGAAGTCTATCAGGTTTAGGAGACATGATCTTCCTTTTACAAACACAAACTGGGTAGGGTCCAGAGTTTGGAGATTACCCATGTCATTGTTTAAAAGTTCCATGATGATATGTTCCATAGCCATGCAGACCAGGCTCATCAGGCTAATGGGGCGGTAGTTCCCAGGGTCTGTGGTGGCTCCCCCTTTGTGGAGTGGAATAACTGTTGCTGTGCGCCATTCAGTGGGCACAAAGCCTAAGGTGAGGCTATGATTGAAAATGGTACTTAGGTGGGGTGCCAGTTCATTCTGTAGTTCATGTAGAACACAGACTGGGATGTTGTCAGGTCCCATGGATGCTGTGTTCTTGGCTTTGGACAGTGTGTTTTTACCTGTGCAGCCATGATTACAAGAACTTTGCATTCTTCCAGTATAGAGATGGGCCCATTAGGGCGTGAGAGAGGGGTAAAGTTAGCACTAAATCTATCTGCCAGGATGTTGGCAATATCTGTTGGTTCTGTATATTTAGTGCCATTGTGCTGTAACTCGGAGCAGATCTGAGTGTTGCCATTGAGATTCTTGACATAGCTATAGAATGCTTTGTGGTTGTCTTTAGAATCAGTGGCGAGTTTGTTTTCATAACTAGCTTTGGAGGCTTTTATGAGGGATCTCAGCTTCTTACTGAGGCTGACCATTTTACTCTTTTTTGCAACAGTTTCTTTCTTCTGTTGTAGACTTTGTTTAAGGCAGGGGACCACCAGATTGGCTTCCTTTTTTTGGAGGATAGCATCTTGGTTCTGTTAGCGATTGCATGATCCATGCACTCGTGTAAGTGCTTATAAAGTGCATTTGTATAGGATTCAGCAGTCGTACCTCTATTGTCCATCTGCATGGCTGTCATGACATTTGCCACTTCTGTCTTAAGAAGCGTGAAGGTGGCTTTGGAGAAATATTTTACTGTGGTTTCCCTAATGGGGGGTGGTGGTGGAATGTGGGTGTCTAGGGTGATTAGCTTGTGGTCGGATCTGACCAATGAGGAATTGACCTCTGGTGGTATGGAACACCGGTTGCCCATGTTGGTAATGACCAGGTCTAGGATGTTGCTGCCCCTGGTGGGGGTGTGGATAAGTTGATCCGAGGCGTTGGAATTTATGAATTCCAGAAAACGTTGAGCACAAGAGTTGGTACATGAGTAGTTTTCCCAGTTAATGGTGGGGTAGTTGAAATCACCCATTATTAGGGTGTTAGGTTGTACCCTAATATTTTCCAGTATATGAAGAAATGAGGAGTGGGTATCCTGGGGCATGGTGGGGGATCTGTAGCAAGCAATTTGCATTGTGGTCTTGCCCAGAGTTAGTTGCGCTTGGATAATCTCAGATGCATTATGCTGAGCAACTAGCCTGGAGGTATGGATATCCTTAATGAATATGGATGCGCCTCCACCTTTAGTGTTTCATTCCAGGTTAGGTGACTGAAAGGTGTAGTATGAATTATAGTCTGGTAATGTATGGATACTCTCTGGAGCTTTGAACCAGGTCACTGTCACTGCCCAGATGTCGATGTTCTCAATTTTATCACTATTTGATTTATGCATGACTGTATGCATGTATGTATTTTGTATTTTAAAAAGGGACCTTGAAGTGAGATATACAAGTAAGGGGTGTGTAGAGGTGATAAACCCCCACGGAGTGTGCAGAGAAGTTTCATCCTGCCAAAATGACTGCATGCCTCTGGTCACTGCAGCTTGTACAAACTAGTTCAGTAGTGAATAAATGTTTCTTTTCTGAACTCGCTGACAAGTAATGATTATTTATTTATTTTTGAGGCATATCCTTTTGCATACCTTTCACCTATACAGATTTTCGCAGAATGTCTAGATTTTTGCCTCATATTTTTGGTCCATTTTTCATAAAATTGTGTTTTTCCTGGCAGATTAGTGGCAACATCATTAAATATTAAAGTTAGAAAATAATGACAGACATTTGAGTTTCAGACTTAATACCCTTCAAAAAACTCATGCTAATGCAAAACTTGTTATTCTATCAACTTTCTAAGTTAGTAAGAACTATATTTAAAAACAGTCCCCATTTTGGGGCCTTTGTCCCTCTTTTAATTATGGCTTTGTCCAGATTTCTGGCTCTAAGATGTTGAGAGTTATGCCTTTCAGTTAGACATAGTGAATCCATAACTATTAATTTCTACTTAACACCTGAAATGCATCATTTTGCAGTATACATTTGAAACCTCAATATATGTTGGAAGTCATGTTGTAATGAAGTGTCTGGCCTGTCAGCTTGTAAAAAGCTCAGCTTCATTCCCTAGTCTGCTCTTAAATGGAAAAATGGCCCAAGTGTTTGTTTCTTTTCCTGATGTCACCCCCCTGATCAAAGCATTTTGGCAATCCCTTAATAGCTATTTTTAGAGAATTAAATTTCTAACTTCTTAATTAAACTAAAAGAGCTATGATTTAACATAAAGTAATACATTTATATATGCTGTTTTATTTTATGAGGATGTCTCGTGTATAATCCCAAACACAAGTCTTTTTTTTAATGGTAATATATCATATTGTAAGCAGCGCACATATTGCTTTTTACTGTATTCATTGATTAATTAAATTAATTAATTAGTTTATGTATTCGTTTATTTATTAATAAGCACTTACCCAGCAAGCCTTCTTTAAGAAAAACTTTACACATTACATTTTGTGAACTTCTTTAGTTTCTTTCCTGCATTTCTGTTTTATACTATGGGTGTTTTAATTACAAATGAGCACTACTGCGGATAATATCACATATGCCAGAATCTTAGTGACCATCGGATCAGTCTTGATTTAGAATATCACCCCTCCTTTTGTAACTACAGAGTTGATTTGCTCCTCATGACTAGTCTATCTCCTCCTCCTTTGCCTTCTGACCTGCAGTCTCCCCTCTCAGTGTTGTACCCCTTGATTTTTTTAGATGCCCACTGCCCCATCCTTGAATTCTTAGTCTTTCTTGATCATGGGAGTTTACTAGTCTAACAGCCCCAAGGGCCCTTATAAGCCTAGGCAAGTTCAACATATGTTCCCAAGTGTATCTGGTTCAAGCAGACACTAAAATCAACATCTATTGCCCCATCCAAGAGGGACATAGGTGGAAGCCCTGGAAATATTTTTCTTCAATCATTGAAGCTCTTAATGGAGGTCAGGATCAAACCTTGCACCTTGTGCATGAGAGAAGAACACTTTCATCATTATGCCAACTGGTCTTTCTCTTCCTGAGGAGGAGAGTCCTGTACTTTGTCCCTTCTAATTTGTATCCTGAATGCTCTGCCTTAGCAAGGTGGGAGGGGAGTCTTCAGCAGGCAGTGCCATGTGCCGGTGGGGAAGAAGAATAAATAACAGCATGCTTTTCAACAGTGCCTTAATTACTAGAACTGCATGCCTTTTTAAACTCTTGTGTACCTCTTTGGGCAATAACAGTTGTTTTTTTTCCTGATGATGTAAGCATTAGCAAGTATAGCAGGTATGTCTCTTATTAGTTGTGGAGTCAAAGACAGGAAAAATGAGTGCAGGAGAGGCAAACACTGTTATGAGAGTCACACACTGTGCTCAAGGTTGCATACTGTCATGGTATGTGCGGCAGCATGAGGCATTCTGGCCTTCTTACAACTGTCTATACATTGTGTTGTCATGGAGAACTGAGAGTAAAAAGGCCATTATAAGAATAATCTAAGCCTGTTCAAAACAATCCTGACTGGCAAATTGTACGTGAAGTCATGTTCACTCAATCCCTTCACTTAATTAGACACCATAGATTATTTGTTACAATTTGCTGAACCTTCACTCACTATCCTTGCACAAAGCATCCCCCAAGTGCCTTTTTCAATTCATTAATGAAATTTCTTCTCTTAGCATTGTGCCTATTGTGTGTGTGTGTGTGTGTGTGTGTGTGTGTGTGTGTGTGTGTGTGTGTGTGTGTGTGTGTGTGTGTGTGTCTTGGGACTACACCAGGGTCAGTATCAAAGGAATGACCACTTTGTTCACTGTCATCTAGAAGTGTGCAAGGCTGCAGTCACCAAATACAGCATGGTTTTGTGTTGCCAGAAAAGTAAAGCAGTGTACAGACCTGCCATAAATATGATGATTTGATGCACATAGGAAAGTGCACAAATACTCTTTGCTGGTTACTCTGTCATGTTGTATCTTTTGTGTCCCTGGCTTCCCATACCTGTTCACAGCTCTACTGCAGCAGTATTGCTACAGCATTCGTGATGGCTGATTGCATGTTATGACATTGAACCAGCTCGTTATTTTACTTAAACCTATACATATACAACAACAGAAATCCATTTCTAGCTTCCATTTAGTTTACCATTCATTGAACTGTAGAAGGGAGCCACAAAGGGAAGCATGCCATTAGTTAGGAGGACCTATTGCTAGAACACTATACCTAGTACAGGTGTGGAAATAGGATGCCACTAACCCCATGTGGATCAGGCAGTAAGTTTCTCTCTTCTCTCTCTGCCCATGATGAAAGATAAAAGAGATAGAAGTGCCATCTTATATTACATATAGTTGAACTGAGATGTGGATTACGGTGCAGACCTATAGCTCCATATATGTACAAAAGCAAGCACAAACCTAAAATGATATCTATATTTCCAGAAAGCTATTACAGTACAATGTGGATATGCAATGAAGCAGAAGCAGGACAGACCACCCACAGCTTGGACATGTCACTGGTATGTGCAGTAATGCAGTAGCATGAAAGGGTGGTCACAAAACCTCAGGAGCACAGCTGTGTGCCCTATACCAAAAGCAACAGAGTGCCAAACAACATTCAGCTGCCATCAACATCACTTGCAACACACAGACAACCGCTAACAGTAGTCATCCTGGTATATCCTGGAATCTGTCTTTCAGAAGAGAAGAACTCTGTTAGGGCAGAGCCATAAAAGACAGAAAGACAATGTTATTAATTAAAAGGAGCATGACAAGCAGTAGAAATGGCAAGCTCTTTTTTTTACCAGTCAGGACATCCTGCCTCATCTCTACTTCCCCCACATGGAGATCTGCAGGTGGTAGCACAGCAGGGTAGTATGCCAGTGCTTGCAATGATGACTAGTACAGGGGGTGATGTTCACTCTGGCCATACTGTCTGCCAGGTAGTAGCAGGCATGCACCATTTGAAATCGGCCTGCATATGGTCCCTGCAGCTGCTCACTAAACAGGCTGTGTTGAAGTACCATGGTTTTGACATCCACTACCTTCTCTGTGATATGCTAGCATTGACATCCATTTCCATAACTGTGTGTCCCCACAAAATGTCAGTCCGGAGTATCAAGACACACATTGTTATGTTGTGTAGTAGTATAACTAGCACAGTATACTACTACCAAACTATATCAGTTATTTTTCTGTTCTTCATACAGTTGTCCAGATGTGCCTTGAAGTTTTCTAAGAGCTCAAAAGTTTTTATTTGGCAGTGAATTTAGTGGTCATAACCCTTTTTAACACTTTTTCAGTGAAAAAAAAACGATTATTTTACGCCACTACTTACATAAATGACAATTGTAATTGCCATGCACACTGTTACAGTAACACAAAACTATTTATAAAGCTCATTCATGTAGTTCTACCTCTCCCTCACATCACCACTACATTTTCTTCTGCTGTTCCCCTTATTTTCTTACTTATTCCTAGCTTATCAGTTCAGTAACTTTCCTCAAGTCTACAGAATCTCACTCCCTCTTTCACCTTTGTGGCAAATGTCATATGCTTTCTTCCATTTCTCGTCATTTTTTATCGTCTCCTCAATTTCCAAGCTCTGCCTACTTCCATCTAACACCCTAAAGCCAATTAGTGAGGTGCAACCATCTCAATGGGTTCAACAGTCACAGACTGCACCCTGCATCTTGTTACAGTAACTCCTAACCCATTCTTTTCTCACCTCCAATAGCTTTTTCCAGCACTTTACTATCCTGCATCAAAACCTTTGGGCCTGTACCCCCACTGTGCCCTTCTCACCTCATCCTGGGCCCTTTTCACCTCATCTTCAACAGCTGTCTACCTGCATTGGTCCCTTTCTTTTAAGATTGAGTAAAGGTTTGTACTATCAACATCCTCATCTGTGTATCACACACACTATCAACCCTCTTCATGTTTGACACATTTTCCCAGTATCTCCAAAAGTCCTCTTTCAGTTATCTTATGTACCTCATCAGTTATCCCATTGTGTCCACTTTTTTCACCTTTCTTTCCATCCTACATTTGTATCTCCTCACCTCGCTCTCAAAACTTTTCAGCTTGTCCATTTTTCTCTCATCCAGAAATCACAAATTCCTCATTCATTCCTCGCAAAAAGTGTCATCCTCTGCTACACTGCCTTCATTCTCATTGTTGCCTTTTCAGTTAACTAAACTTTATCAGCATCCACAAATCATTATCTCTAGATTGACTCTCCCCAGTTATTAGTGATTCACAATGCTTACTTAAATTTATCTTCCAACTGGTAACATTTTCTCATTCACTAAGACTTGATCCTCATCCCACAGAATTTCTACATCCTCTTCCTTACAGATATGTTCATCTAATGTACACCCCTAAGTTGATATCTGGTACCCTTACAAGTCTGAGTTTTCTTCTTCCCAGGCAGATGGGCATATCTTACATTTACTGTCCATTGGTGGATGTCATAGTTACTCCTGTATGACCTTTCTTCAGCCTCTCCAAATATGTGTTGGCCTCACCCATATAACAAAAGACCAGGGATAAATTCCTCTTGCATACATGTAGTGTGGCATGGAATCTCAGTTGGGCCAAACGACCTTGGTCTGTGATGAACAAACAATGTAAATGGTTAAAAAACAAACCAAAACACAAATAAATAAATAGACTTTGGTTCAATACAATATTCACAGATTTTTCTTTTTTTCTTTCTTTTTTTTTTTTGGGGGGGGGGGGGTTCCTGACTTAAAAGGGTCTATGATGAATACTTGACTCGTGGTTAATAAATTAACAAAAACACAAATAAATAAAGAATGAAGTTCAGTACAACAGTCACAGTTTTTGTTTTCTTTGGTAAAGTTTTGGCCAGATGTTGACATTTTCTGACTGTTGAGCACTGCTTCTAGATGCTATTCATTATAAGGGGTCATACCTTGAAAATCTCATAGTGTAAGAATTCTAAGAAAGCCAAAACCTTGGGGGGTAAATTTGTGAAGTCAGGGACAGATTTTAAATATTGCTCTTATAAAGTTAGAAAAATGATAGAATAACAGTTTTTTTCATTACCTTGCATTTTCTGGAGGACGTGATGTCTGAAACTGAAATATCTGTCATTATTCGGAGACATCAATTCTCAATGATTTGCCAGAAAATAATTCTCATGGGAAATACACCAAAACTATGAGACAAAAATTTGGATACTCTGCAAAAATGTGGACAGTTGCTTTTCTTCTTGCTTCGATCTTTCTTTCTTTTCTTTACCCTACCCAATCCCCTTTTGTCAGTGACTGAGCATGTCTTAGTCATTTCAGGCTTGTCTACAGTAAATAAGTGTAGATCATATTCTACCATGTGGTATATTTAGTGTAGAAAATATCTTTAGAAAGTTAATTGACTGATTTTTTTTTATCATTTGCTCAGTGAGTGTGAATTTTAATGTGAACTGCTACCTACATCATCAGGCTTAAATCCAGTCTACCTAATCCAACCATATCTAGGACAATTAGAACCAAGAAAAACTTCAACCCCAATCTCTTCCAGAGAAAACTAAGAGCATGTAACTGGTCTCCCCTAAAATACCTCACACTGGAGGAAGCTGTTAATTACTTTAATTCTAACTTCCTAGCCATACTAGACCACCATGCACCAACCAGCTCTATTAGAATGAGAACTAAATCTGCCCCATGGCTTTCAAAAGAAACCAGGCAAAAAATCCATCTCAGAAATAAATACTAGAATAAATCTTGTTTAAGTAAAATCCCAGTAGACCAACAAAACTTCAGACAGCTGAGAAATGAAACTAAAAAAGCTATACTGTCTGACAAAAGAAACTACTACCTACAATTCCAGCAGACTCACCATAATAAACCACAAAAGTTCTGGGCAAGTATTAATCAATTATTACACCCAGGTCAATCCATCACACCAAACCCACAAGGCACAGACCAGGAGAATCCCAAACAAACTGCTAATGCCTTTAATACCTTTTTCACTGAGGCCATTCAAACTCTTGCCAGCCAGTTTTCTACTCAGAACTTAACTATATCCAACTCTAATTCTAACCCATCCCCTCCATTTCTCTTCCAACCAGTCCCAACAACATATATTCTTACCCTTATCCAAAAACTGAAACCATGCACTCCTTCAGCAGACCAACTACCCACTGAATATCTACAAAAGGCAGCCAAATCCATCATCTATCCCATTTCCATTCTCATCAATAGAACCATCAGTGAAGGACACATCCCTAAAATCTGGAAAGTATCCCATATTATCCCCCTTGACAAGAGTGGGAACTCTACTGAACTCTCCAATTACTGTCCGATAGCCCTACTTTCTCCCTTAGCAAAGATCATGGAAAAATGCATCCACAGACAATTGCTAGACCACTTAATCCAAAATAACTTACTTTCAAACTTTCAACATGGTTTCAGACCTTCCCACAGCACTACTACTGCCCTCCTTTCCTTTACTGACTGTATTAACAAAAACCGTAACCTCAATATGCTTTCCACTGCACTGTTTATAGATCTGTCTAAGACATTTGATAAGGTAAATCACCAGATACTTATAAATATCCTCAGATCCCTGTCACTAGATGCCCTGTCACTAGATGCACTAGCTATAAAATGGTTCCAGTCCTACTTAGATAACAGACAATAAGCTGTACTTTGACATAACATTCTATCTACCCATCTGCCCGTTGACATTGGTGTTCCTCAAGGTTCCATATTAGGACCTCTCCTGTTTTCTATATTTATCAACGACCTTCACCTAGCAATCCCCCAAGCTATATGCATACAATATGCAGATGATTCCACACTTATATGCTCAGCCACATCTATATCTGAACTTCATTCCCTTACCCAAAATATGTTTAACACAGTTGAACAATGGTTTATACAGCGCTGTCTCCTTCTGAACCCCAAAAAACTAAACTCCTCCTTTTTACTCCTACTTGTAAGTCCCCCCCAATAGACTTCACAGTAACATCCAATAATGGTACTCTCATATCCCCAGATCCAACTACCAAACCACTAGGTATCACCATAGATAGTAACCATAGATAGTAACCTTAACTTTGAAACCCATATAAACAATACTCTAAAATCTGTTAATAGAAAACTACAGGATCAAACCCTTCCTCTCTCCTGCAGCAAGAATAACTATTGCTCACACCCATCTAATTTCTACTCTACTCTATGCCTCACCCATATATGCTAATCTCTCTAAAAACAACCTTAATAAAATGGAAAACTCCTACAATAACATAGCCAGATTTGCTACAGGTAACCCTTTCAGAACCCACCACTGTTTTAATCTAAAGTGGATAGGATGGCTTGAATTACAAAACCAGCTTAAATTCCACCAATTGACCATTGCCCATAAAACCCTTTACCAACCTACCAATACCCCTATACTATCTACTCTCATTACCCCCTACAACAATCTAAAGACCTTATGATCATCACATAAACGTCTTGTAAATATTTGTAAATCAAACAACAGGGCTGGGGACTCTCTTCTCTCTAATACTGTTGGAAAATCCTGGAACCTTCTTCCTAATGAACTTTCCTCTCTTCCCTCTATATCATTCTTTAAAATCAAATTAAAACTTTTCCTCAGAACACACAGGTTGTGCCCCTGTACCAAACCTGACTGATCAACTAGCTCTTCTTACTTGGTTCAACCTACCCTCCTCTTCTCAGTAATCAAGTTCCTTTTCTTAATAACAACTTACCTTGCCCTTCTATACTATTATTTACATCTTCAGAATCTCATTAAGGAGACTACTTTTACTAATATATTGTATAATTTCAACTCCTGCTTTTTCTTTATGACTACTTGTATACTAATATATTGTATAATTCAGCTGCCATCTTTTTCTTTATGATGTATTGCAATTATATTTTGTGTTGTACTAATTGTATCTGTATATGTTGCACTATGTTATGAACAAATGACCTCTTTGATTATTCTCTGTACTGCATCTGCAATGTTCATTGTATACATTCATTTTTGTATATGTGATTTTGTTTGTTTCTTCGGAGCTCATCTTCCCGGGCCTCTACTGAAAATGGACATATATCCATTTAGACTAGCCCGGTCAACAAATGTAAAATAAATAATAAATAAATAAATGTTAACTGTTTTAGGATTTACCTGCTTAGGATTTTCTTGCAGTTGAGCATAGGATATTGAGAGCAATAAAACACAATCCTGCCTTGTGCTTACCAGTTCTAAATAGTTTATTGTAAGCAGTTACCGTATATTGCTTCCCATTTTCATTTGTATACATGCTATTGTTAATGTATGGATACATTGTGAAATGCCACAAAATGATTTCCTTGTGTGGGACTTCACTCATTTAGTACAGAATGTTAGGTAAGAGTTCTAGAGATGCTAAATAGTTTATTCGTTCTGTTCTCGTCAGGGGTTTTATGGAAAAAAATGCCCATTGTCTGGGAAATTACTTATTTATAAATGGCTGTTCCAGATGGACCGCTTAATTCGATTTATTTTCAAATTGGGTCAGTTCTGAAGTTTTGATTTTTGAGTATGAAGTTGTGTGGGATTATTGGGTAGTAATAGTAGTTGTCAAGAGAGGCCCATGTGATGGTCTACTAAATATTCAAGTATTGTACTATTTACTTTGAATGTAACCTAATGATCTGTTTGTATGTGTTTGTGTCCAGTTAACATAAGCAGGCTGAAGTGCCCTTATAAGTGGTACAAGATGCTTTGCTATAGTAACAGGAAGTATTTAGGTGAATTTGAAGACTATTAGATTAATGTGCTAATTATAAATTCAGGGGAACAGCTGATTTCATTTTGGTAATACAAGGGACTAGGATAGATCTGAATGATAACTGAATTGATTGTTTAAGGAGATTTGCAGATTTCAAGATTTATTGAGAAGATCACTGACCTGTGATAATAAATACTTTCTTCTGAATCTTCTTCTAAAACAGTAAGGTCTTACTGTATTTCTTGTTTTGGGTTGAAAGGAAACTTGTAAAAGTTGGGGATTTTGATGGTCTGTTCAGTTCTACTAATACCTCAGATGTAAAAAAAAACAAGGACTGTAGCAGTGCCTAGAAGGCTGTCTGGACTGTTTTAGTTAATATTACAAGGAGGGGATATTATTTTATAGACAAAGCTATCCTGTTTTATATCCATTATTCCTGGGTGGAAACGTTTTTACTAGGATTAATATGCGGCTTTCTGTCTCTCTTTTGGAACAGGTGGGATGTAGCCATAGCTGTTCTTTCTGACCATTCTTCTGTTTCTCTGCAGATAATGGGATTCATATAAACTCTTAAAAGGTAAAATATGCAAGTCCCAAAGCTACAAAACATTTTCCCCAAACACCACATTCAGCAAACGGAAGGAAAAAAATGCAGTGGGCCACCCCAACATTGTCATATATTAAAACAGACTTGCAAAACAGTAGGAAAAGGGCAAAGTCAGTTTTGCTGAATCTAGGTTTTGAGTGAAATCACATCATAGATTTGGGATTTGAAGATATGCTGCTTGCATTGTAATGTTTCCAGTTAATCCCCCCCCCACTCTTTTGAAATATTCTGAAGTTTTTTAAACCAGAAAATCTGATCCAAGAACTTTCAAGAGAAGTTAGATACTTTAATATAAATGAGAAAACTTCTCTCTCTACTCTGTGAGATGTGTTTTTGTAGGTTATTTGCCCCTACATTTGAATGAAGTGTCAGAGAGGGAGCTGAAGAAGAGGAAGAGAGAGCTAAATGAATTGTGTCATAAACTACCGCATGTGGTAATGCATATGCAGGAAGGAGCTTGGAAAAAATCAGCAACAAGAAAATTCTAGTCTTACTTCATTGGAGGATGGATGGACACTTATTTAGAAAGGTAAGGTGAAGTTATGAGGCTAATTAGCTCAATGTACTGATAAAAATTTAGCTTTGAAACTGCAAGTGAATAGACATACAGTTATGGCATTCAAGATTGGATAATCAAGAATGATATGTGACTAAACCTTAAGAAAAACTCAAAAGTATATGCAGAAACTGTGCCAGACCAAGTAATGAACAAACTAAGCCGACTCAAGTGTTTGAAACTGAACTTCAGCTTGCAGTCATTACTGAAGCTGGGAAGGTCTCTTTCTAGGCTCATTTACAGTAGCTGAATTCCAACCTATTTTAAAGAATTTTAGGAGAGGTAAATCATTGGAGCTGAATAGTATGAACAGGTTGGTTTATATTTATGTGGATTAGTTGATATAACAGGATTTTAAAGGTCTATGGGAAACCATTAGACAAAGGTTGAATTCTCTCCTGTTTTGTACTGTGGTTGCCGTAATGGTGATGAAGCCAGTTAAACCTTGGGAAGATTAGGAATTCATTTTCTTGAGAGGAATTGCAAGATATATTTATGAGTGCCTTGGTGTAGCATTTATCAAATATTCATTAGTAGATTGGTGCAGATGGATCAGCATGTTTCTCTGTCAAACATGAGTGCGATCCATGCTGTGAAACGGATTTACCTACTAATGGATTGTGCATTTATATGGGACTTCCATGCTTTGTTCTTCTGGTCACAAGGATAGAAAAAGCTTTTAATAAGAAATGATGGATGTGTTTATTAATAGTCTTGGCAATCTTTCCTTGAGAATGGGTGAATTTATTAGATTGCCTGATAGGTAAGGTGGAGGAACAAGGGCATGGCACTCCTTACCACCTCTTCTATTTGCTGTAGTTTTGAAGCCATCTCTGTATCAACAGATGTCTATTAAATTTTTATGTTGTAAATTTTAGGTTGTCTAAATTTTTGTTAACAATTTCTGTTGATTTTTGATGTTGCAATATCCTGTATTAATTGTGTATTTCATTTTGCATTAATTCTTGCTGATCTTTGTTTTGTATGTATGTACATGGAACGTTTCTCCCCGGGCCTCCATTGAAAAAGGGCTCATCTCGACCCAATGAACTTCCCTTTTTAACAAACTGCAAATAAATAAAGTTAATTCTTTATTTGCAGATAATACGATTTTATTTCTTCTGAATAATCTAAATGATTAATTACATAAGCTACTTGGAGTTGTATGATCCCTTGAACTCCTTTCAGATATAAAATAAGCTCAGGAAGTTTATAGTCTTATGAGTCCAATATTCACTTCCTCCAGCTATTAGAACTGACTTCCTATACAGATGTGACAAAAAATGTATTACGTATCTGGGATAGAAATAGGAGGGTAATTTTTCCATTTATTTAGAAGGCTAGTTTAAAAAGTTGTGAATGATTTTAAGAGTTATAGTAGAGGCTGGATGCATTTGTTTATTTCTTTGGATCAATGCATACTTGCTGTAAGGAAGATGCTTTTTGAAATACACCAATTGCTGTCATATACTTAGCATAGTCCATAGTAGGGAAGCATTAATGCAAATATTAATAATATTTGGTTTTATATGATGGCTAAATAAAGTAATTTAAATCTCCATTTTCACTGGAGTTTAATTCAGTTTAGGGAGGTGGGGTCTTGCAGATATGGGCAAATATATAATTGCCAGTCAGATGCCTATCTAGCTGTATTGGAAATAGGAAACTGTAGAAATGCAATGGAAAGAACTGGAATTCAGGAAACTAACTACATTTTTGGCTAGAATTGGAGTTCCCAGAACACAGGACTTCTAACAGTGGTTTTGCTTCCATATGCAGTATCTTTACCGAAGTAGTATTGCACAAAGTCAGGTATCTGGGAAAGCACTGTGGCTTCGGAAGGTTTTTGCCTTAGTTTTTTTTTTATTGTGACAGTATGTTTTGGCCATGCATCACAAAAATCTGATGGGACTCTGTAACAGCTGGAGTTCAAACAGAGTAAAGAGAGGGTTCCAAGTTCTTTTTTAGAACCAAAAGATTAAGAACTTCAATAAGAACTGTTTAGCAAATTGTAATTTCTTTCCAGCATTTACATGACAGTTTCTGTAAGTTTCTTCAAATTTGTCACTTAGTGAGGGTTGGGACTGACCCCAGTGCAACATGATTATGGCTATTTGTTTAGCTAATGCTGTTTGGGAAAGTTTCCTAAGCAGGCTCAATATTTTGTTTGGGGAAGAGTCTTACAACAATTGGAGGCTACAGGCCAAACTAATTTTGGAAAAGGTGCAAATGGAAATTAGGCAGAAGATTAGCAGAATAGGATGGAGAATTCCTTCTTAAAGCATTCAATGATAAGTTAATATAATACAATTAATTATTTTTGTATGGAGGCTCATTCACATGTATTTGTTTATTGATGTATCTATCAATCTCTCTCTCTCTCTCTCTCCATCTATCTATCTATCTGTTTGAATTTAATTACTATGGTAAACATCTTTTCCCATCTCGGCACAGATTACCTCATCATTCCTTCTGTTTCTCCTTATCAAAACATAGAGAATGTTTCCTGGGAAATGACATTTTGTAGCTGCCTATATTTGGATATGTATTGAGAAGACTTTGAAAATCATCTCAGAAAAAAACTGGTGGCATTCAGTTGCAAATTTGCAATTAACTAGGGAATTAGTGTTGTTTTGGTTAGGGATTAGAACAGACATTCCTGATTATGAATGTCCACAACTTTCTTTATAGATAACTGTTGAATAAAATGTATTGCTTTTAAATGTAAAGCTTTATCTACTCCTACAAATGTGCTGTTAAGGAAAGAAGGAGTCTGTTTAGAAAAATAGAATTTAATAAGTGTAGTGAAATTATGGAGAAATCAACAAAGAGTTTGTGGTTGTTGGAACAAATGTCTTTTGTTTTAACCTAAATTAAAGCTGCATTGTCTAATTTATTAATTAAAACATGCTGTGTGGGACCTATACTTAAAATTGCTTTTAAAGCCATAACAACATGACTGGGTCATTTAGTTGTTTGATCAAATCAGTTATTACATGACGATGGGATTCTACATCTTTTTCTTTTGGGGAGGATTATTTTTCAAGTATAATTCATTGTTTATTGAAGTTTGGTGCTTTAGATCAATTAGTGTTTGACTTAGTGTTATACCAACTTTAATAATTATGCTGTGCATTAGTAACTTACATTTTTTTATTCATAGAATGCTAAATCTGTTGACAAAGGTTCCCTTTTTTCCCACAAGTGGCTGCCTAATTGAAAGTTGTATCATATGGTAGGCAATAGCCATGTTACCTATTAATTTCATAATCTCTGTTAATAAAATTGCTTAAAACACTTTTTTTCCTTAAGTATTCATTAATGAATTATTAAATGCATGAAACTGATAATTGTTTAGACATCTCCTTACTGGTTAATTTCTTGTCTTAACACTGAATTCAGATTATTTTTTCTTTTATAAAGCACTGAATTGGAAAAAATACATGTGCTGTGTTATAGTTTTGCACTGGGCAAAAGTTTAAACTCTTATTCAAAAGTCCGTGTTCACCCTTCAGTATTTCATGTTTTGAAATGTTATGGACCAACTCAGCAGTATTGCTATTTACAGTCACTGGTATTGTCAGACATTACGTTTCTCTATACTACCATTTAATATATAGCTGCTTTCCTTTCCCCATTCCAATTATTCTTCTGTCTTCTTCTCATGCATGTGTGATGTCACCACGGAATTCCTTTCTATTGGCTGTCCAGGATGAATAAATCTCAACTGATTACTGGAGATAATTTTTTATGTTGTTGTATGTGTTCAGTGCTTTCAGATAGTTTTGTATCTGACTCAGCATTTTAAGTTTAAACCATTGTTGTTTTGGTTTTCCTTGTTCTACATGAACATTTCCACCCATTATATTGCTATTAAATTTTAACATTAACATGTTACAGATCCGACTCACCAGTAGTAAATAAATATTAATGGAGACATTTTTTTCCTTTCCATTCTTTTGAATATCAGTTTTTCTTTCAAGCCAAACATATCTATTTGCTACTGTAATCCATATAGTCTCTTAGGAATGTCCTTAGTTTGTGTTGTATAGGTTTGTCATAGTATTGTTCAACAATACAAGCATTATTTTGTGTATGAAGTGGAAAACTACTGTCAACATTAAAAAGGTTTATACATGTGCAGGGTATAGACAGCGACTTGTTCTGACAGTAGATTGTCTTGGAGTGTGAACAGCTGAAGATGCACAAAGCTATGGACATAGCTGCATTTGCTGATTAAAAGCTCAAACTAACCTTTGTGTTATCATTGACAAAGTTGTGTAGAACAGCTTGTACTGACATACGACAGACAACATTTCTCATGTTTTCTTTATAACATAATTTAAATATTTAGTCCCGTGGGCTAATGTGTAGGATAATCAACTTATACATTATAAAATGATTGTAGCCAAATAGAAATACCCCCCCCCCCAGGCTTCGTGTCAGTACTTTCTCCATTCTGCACACTATTATATAATTATTCAAATAATAATTATCACATTTAGATTGTATAAAACATCACTGTGAAAATATAAACATGCTGCTTCAGACAGATTCATTTCTCAAAGACTTTTGGGTTTCTAATACCATGACCGGGGTGGTACACATTGTTAAGTCAAAGTATGATTAAAATTTGTGAAGTTAGTACTGTTTCAGTCTTTGATGTTAACCAAGCACCCATTATGTGCCCAGAACTGACTCTTTCTCTAGTTCATCTGAAGTTGCATGTATCAGTAGCATTTATAAATACGATTGCAAATTCTTTTTTTATGAGACCCATTGCTCCTACTGCTATTGGAACTGTCTGGGTATCCTTTTGCCCCAGTGCTCTCATTTCTGCATACAAGTCCTGATATTTTATGACTTTGTCTCTGTCTACACATAAGACACTAATCACTGGGTGTAGCAATTTCAGAGATCACTGCTACTTTTGTCTTCTTTTCATGGACGACTATATCTGGTTTTCTTGCATCTGTTTAAGAACTGTTGGTAAGGCTTGATCTCATGTGATATAAACTTCATCATTCTCTATAATGCTGTGTAACTTATGTTTCCAGTGCTTCTCAGCTGCTTCAGTAGTATAATGTTTACACAATCCCCAGTGCAACAGTCTTGCCATATTATTATACCTTTCAGTATACAAACTCTTCCATTTGTGTATAACACCCAGCAACAAGATGTGTGACTGTTTCCAGTTCAGTTTTACAGACTCTGCATTTGTCTGTTATTGGTCTGTAGTTTTTAGGATAGATTGCAGGTTCACTTTTGAGGAGTATAGATTCATAGGTTGGTACTATGCAAGCCTAGCCATAACAATTCCCTGGATATTTCTTCCCACAATATTTATTTCTCTAGACCCCTGTCTAGCAGGGCGACTGACATCATCCCCAGGGTGAATTTCCTATCTCCCATCCAATCATCAGGGTTCCTTTTGAAGAGGGCCAATGAGGCCCTCTGCTTGACATGTATAGGCAGTCTATTCCAGAGTATGAGGAGTCTCTGGGTCAGGAACCTATCCCTCCAGCATGTTTTGTTCATTGTGATGACAAGGTTTAGATCTGAGGGATTGGGATTTTTTTAAGTGGAGCATGTCCAACAGCTCAGGGTTTGACATGGCCTTGTATGTTAAGCAGAGATCGCCTCTGAGTAGATGATATGCCACAGAGTATAGCTGGAGTTTTTTTAGACTGTCAGCATATGGCATCTGCTTTAGGCCTGTGATTCTTTTAGTGAGGTATTTCTGTGGCCTTTCCAGCTGTTGCAGATGTTTTGTGAGGTACATACCAAACGGGGCATTATACTCTATAATGGGTCTAATGAGGGATGAGTACAGTGGGACAATGACCTCCTTTTTCTGGATTAAAAGCCCTTAGTGATGAGGTGTGCCCCATAGAAGGATTTCCTGACTGTTGTGGCGATGTGGTTATCGAAAGTGAGACCACTGTCCACCTGTGTCCCTAAGTCTCTCATCACACTTTCGATGTTTAGTGCCCTGCCACCTATGTGGTTATTCATGGGTACATGTTTTTTTTCCAAAGGGGATAACTATACATTTCCTGGCATTAAACTTGAGCCCATGTCTCTGGCACCAGGCATCTGTTTCTGTAAGGCCCTTTTGTAGAATATCCACATCATATGGGGATTCATTAATGGTTCCCAGTTTGCAGTCATCTGCAAACTTTGTTAGCCAGAGTCCCTTAGTGTTGGCCTGTACTTCAGAGAAGTAGATGCCAAACAAGAGTGGTCCCAGGACTGAACACTGAGGTACTCCACTTGTCACTTGTCTGGAGCTGGATTTGGAGTCGGCTACTTTTACAGTCTGGGTTCTGTCAGTAAGCCAGTTGGCAACCCATCGAGTGATGTAGGGATTTATGCACAGCTTAGTAAGTTTATCTATGATTACAGAGTGGGGGATGGTGTCGAAGGCCTTGGCAAGGACCAGATAGGCTGTGTGGACCCCCTTACACTCGTCCACAGCTCTGGAGACTGATTTGAAGAAGTTAATCAGATTCAGGAGACAAGATCGGCCCTTCACAAACCCAAACTGGGTGGGGTCCAGTGTTTGAAGATTGCCACTGTCTTTGTTTATATGTTCCATGATAATGTGTTCCATGCCCTTGCAGATCAGGCTTGCCAGACTGATGGGGCAGTAGTTCCCGGGATCCAAGGCGGATCCTCTCTTGTGGAGCAGGATAACTGTAGCTGTACGCCACTCAGTGGGCACAAAGCCTGAGGTTATCCTGCTGTTAACCAGATTGGTGATGTGCATATTAGTAGGCCATACTCAGGGCTAAATCTTTGTGTAAAGATGATAATGTTTTTAGGCAGAAGTTAGGTACTGCATCTGGGCCTGGGGTTTTCAAAGTTGGAGTTTTTCTTAATTTTGTTTCAGTTTCTCCGGGCATTACTTCACCTCATTTCATATCCAGTACATTTGAACTTACCTTTTTTTGTTTTTTTTTTTTAACTTATTCTACCCATTCAGCATCTTTGTTATGTTATACAGGGCCTTCATATATATTTCTCCATAATGTGTTTTTTTTTCTTTTTAGTGGTGTTTCTATTCCAAATTTTTGGATCATCAGTGGATTGCTTATTTTGTGCTTTTCCTTTATATTTATCTGCATAGCTTCTAAGTTTTTCTGGCTGTGCTGATACTTAGTTTATTAATTGCAATAGTGTACAGTAGAGCTTGGTTTCTTCTGATAGTATGCATTATTTCTCTCATGTCTGTCTTTCTAAGTATTTTATTATTTTGTTCCTTCTTCTATATTGTTCTGACAGTCACATTTCCTGTTTTAAATTCTTTATAGTTTTCTGTTTCAGTGCTTCCATGATGGCATTATATTTCCCCTTCCTTTCCATTATTTTGTTTTGTGGTAAGACTCTGTTATTAATTTAGCTGCACAGTAATATGCTCTATTTACTTCTGTTCTATCACACGGGTTTCTTTTAATAGTCTTGATTACTGTTTTCATTTATTTTTGTCAGACTAAAATTGTGGGTATTATTGACTTTTTGTAGATTATTTCTTTCATCAGGCTTAATGTCTATCCATCTATATTAAATCAAGCAACTCTTCCCTTAGGTTATTTTTTTTCTAAACTGAGGGCACATTGTTTTTTCTCTCTTTCTTGTAAGTATACTACAGAAAGTTTCAGAAAGTCTTCCTGTGACATTTTCTCTTCAGCTGCATCTTGCATAATCTGTTGCTCTTTTATATAGGAACTCACTGACTTATCACTCTACAACATTGTCTGCATTAGAATTGCCACCGTTTCCTGCTCCGTTGCTTGCTGTGTATCTCCAATTTTGTACTGGTTTCCTACTGAAGGAAAAAGGATCTCTTCATGTGGCAAGTGATCGGATGCTTCCCATTCCACCTGTTTCTCTTCAACTTGTAGATTCATTGCTCTATCATTTTGTGACATTACCAGAGTTGTTTTTTCTACAGTAAATCCTTCACTTCACAGATAATCCATAACTTCAGTTTCTGTTTCTTTAACTTCTCCATTACTAATCCTCTTTTCTACTTTCCCATTTTGTTTTCTTGTTTTTTGTATTCTGAAAATTTTCATATCTGGATGTCTTTGCTTTTGTATTTCACTTGAAATATCTTTGGTTCTGCTTTTTGTATTGATTAATTTTGCTTTCTCTGTTGCATAAATATTGTACCATTCTAAATCTCATTTTCTTTCCTATGTTCATATTTCTGTTTCCGATGTCTCCCGCTCCACCAGTTTCTCCTTACTTTGAGGACTTATAGTTCCATCATGCTGTGACATAACCTGTTAGACTTTCTGCACTAAATTATTCACTTCACAGGTATTTCATAACTTCAGCTTCTATTAGTTTAACTTCTGCTTTACTAATCTTACGTTCTTCATTCCCCATTTGTGATCTTACTTTTTGTATTCTGAAAATGTCCACGCCTGGGTGCCTTTGCCTGTATTTGTCTTCAAATATCTTTGAAGCTGCTTTTTATATTAATTATTTTCTTTCTCTTTATCATAAGCATTGCACCATATAAGAGCTCGGTTTCTTTCCCATGTCCATGTTTCTTTTTTATACCTTTCAAAAAACTCTAAGTTTTGTTCATTGTATTTTGCACTTCCTTGTTTGCTTCTTTTAGCAAACAATCCAAAGTTCCTTGGTCTATATAATGTTTTTCATGGATGTGTTGAAGCTTTTGGCATTTTTTTGTGCAAGTACTTTTCTTGCTTCTAATTCTCTCTTAATCTTTTTGAATAACTTCTATCTTGAAATGATGGGCTTCCTGCATAATAGTAACAACGCATAATTTCTTCTTTATCCTCAGAAGTCCAGTCTGTCATCTTTATAGCTCTTTTTCTGCCTGTTAGTTTTTGTGTTTTTTGTGGACTACTCCTTCCTTATACAATGGGGGGGCATCCTCCCACTAAGCCTGGCCTAACCCCATTATTGTAATGTTTCCATGTCTTGAGGATTCTACACTGTCATTTTTTCCAGTCCTGGCATGAATGTGCAAACCAGAACTGGACACATTTTTTATCCTGGGACTTGTGCACTCAACTGCCTTTTCTATTTTTTTACCTACTTTTCCCCATGATATATGCTATATGAAAGACAGTCTATATATCAGTGTTGTTTTGTTGAGATTTTGTAAAAGCATTGTCTACCTCATGAAGGTCCGCATCAAGGCCTGAGGATGAATTCAATTCCAGCAACACTACTCTCCTTTGTTTGCTGATTTTATCATCTCTCCATTCAGGCCTCCTGCTTCATTTAGTTTAATTTCTCCAAGTCTTTTGAATTTCTAGTAACATGAGGGGAATGGACCCCATTACAAAATCAAAGCATGATTAAAGTTTGTGAAATTAGTATTGTATTAGTCTTTGATGTTAGACAAAATTGCTCATCACGGCACCCAGGATATACCCAGAACTGACTTCTGAAATTCATATGCTGTAACATTTATCAGCAACATATTTAAATATGACTGGAAGTTATTTTCTCATGACACCCATTGCACCTGTTACTACTGGAACTGTCTGTGTATCCTTCTTTCACATTGCCCTCGTTCCTGCCTGCACATCCTGGTATTTTATGACTTTGTGTCTCTCTGTACATAAGACATTGTAATCACTAAGTGTAGCAATTTCAATGATCCATGCTACGTTTGTCTTCTTTTCATGGACTACTATATCTGTTTTTCTCAAATCTACTTTTTGAACTGTTGGTATTGGTGATCCCATGTGATATAAGCTTCATCTTTCTCTATAATGCTTTTTGTCTCATGTTTCCAATGCTTCTCAGCTATTTCAATATTGTAATGTTTGCACAGTCCCCAAGGCAGCAGTCTTACCTCATTATTATACCTTTCAGTATACAGGGCCTCTGCCATTAGTGTATGACACCCAGCAACAAGATGTGGGACTGTTTCCAGTTATGTTTTACAAAACCTGCATTTGTCTGCTTCTCTCACACATGTTCAATGGACTTTGTAAATGAATGTGTCCACTATCCTGAGCTGCCAATATTAGCCGTTCATCTTTTGACTTAAATTCATCTCACGTTAAGCATTCCTTCATCAGATCTGCTTGACTTGAGGTTGTTCCATGACTTTTCTGTACTTGTAGCTATATTTATGTCTTTTCCACATTTCTTCACCTAGTCATCTAATCGTTCTTGTACTCTTTCTTTTGTTGCTTTGACACATTCAGTTGCTGCCTGATTTTCTTCTACTAATGGTTTGATTTAATTTTCTGTTTGACACTGATATGCTTCTCCTAAACTAAGCAGGGAAGTCATCTTAGACTT